>NC_051068.1:115971059-116012062 GCF_004664715.2 Peromyscus leucopus | reverse complement strand
CAGGAGAGGGAGGTACACATTTTAAAAACTGGTTTGCTGTTGCTCAATACTTAGACCCTTCCAATCCACACAGTTTTATGTGGAGAAATCATTGAGGAAGTGCCAGGAGGAAAAGAACACAGAAATCATTTTAATAAATATGGTGATATTTTATTTGTACTGAAATGTGATTTTATTTATATGTTAATAAATAAAAGTTGCCTGGGGTCAGAGCTAATAGCAAGCTATAGCAGAAGCCGGGCAGTGGTGGTGCACACCTTTAACCCCGTTCACATCACAGACAGATCTCTGTGTTTTTAAGGACACAGCCAGCGTGGAGACACATGCCTTTAATCTCAATACCAATCATAGAAGATCTGGACGTCTGTATAGACAGGTAGTGATGAGGAGGTCATGTGGTTGGGTTTATAACCAATGAGAAGGCAGAACAGAAAGTCAATAAAAAGACAGATACACAGGAAGTAGGTCTCTTTCTCAGGGGAAGGACGACAGTGGCAGTGAAGGGTAAGACAGGTTTTGTTTTGTTTTGTTTTGTTTTGTTTTTAGTCTCAGCTCTTAGCTACTGCTCTGACCTCTTGGGCGTTTAACTCTGCATTTGGCTCTGTGATTCTTATTTAATAAGACTGTTACATTTACATTTGGTGCCCAATGTGGAGCAAGGATTCATTAAAAACTGCTCAGCTTGGCTCAGTTTGACTCAGCTTGGCTAGGCTTGGCTGCTTTGGTGGGCCCAGCTCCCCAGCTTGGGCCTGCTTGGCCTAGGCCCCAGGCCCAACTGACTGTGGCTACTAGCGGTTACCCACAGCTGGAGCTACTTGATTAAAGCTGGTGCTACAAACAATTCAGTCCTACAGGAGCTACTGCTAATTGCAGTAGCTACATGCACCTGCAGATAGAGCTTGGCTCAAGTGGGAACACGTGGCTAGATTTAAGCTTTTAGCCAGAACTCGTGACCACGCATCTTACCTTCTCTCTCTCTCTCTCTCTCTGGATTCACACCTTAGACTCTAGGTAGCTGTTTTGAAATTCCCAAGTATTTCTACTGTTCTATGCAGATTTGGTAAGTCAATTAAGATATCAGATATTTTAAAGGAAAAAACTATTTGAAAGAGAAATTTTTTTTCACATTAAAAAAAAATGGGTTTTATGTGTACATTGGAGAAAATTGGGCTTTGTTTGATAAAGTTTTAGGAAGTCTGAAAATGGAACAACTATATGAGAAGATAAATGTTGATGGGATTATGCACATTATTACTTTCCTTATCCTTATTTTACTATTTAAAAAGATAGTCAATTTAAGTGCCAGGATAAAAGCTTTAGAAAAACCTGTTAAACCTGTTAAAATGAATTATAGAGAAATTCAGATTCAGACAGAAGAAATTAACAGTGAAATTGTTTCAGGATTGGATTATAAGGTTACAGAAAGAAAGCCTGTTTTCACACAAACACCCTTAATTTACCCGGTAACCATACAGCAGCTACCTGGTCAAGTGAATGCACAAAATATTTGGACTCCAATTGAAATGTTAGATTTAAGAAGGTTTAAGGAGGCAACAGTATCTTATGGCATGCATTCCCCATTTGTAAAGCAAATGTTAAACTCCTGATCAACTTATAATATTATACCACAGGACTAACGAGTGCTGGTAAATGCTGTACTGGAACCCAGGGCACAGCTGCAGAGGCAAATGTGGTTCAAAGAGGAAGCTAAAAATATAGAAATCAATGGAGGGCTAAAGGTATGCAAATCTCCCAGGATCAGCTTGTTGGAGAAGGCCAATATACTGTAATACAAACACAATGTTTATATGATATGCAAACACTAATTCTATGTCAAATGGCAGCCTTGAATGCATGGGACAGATTTGAGGAACCAGGAAAGAAAACTGAGTCATTTACAAAGGTTATTACAAGGCCCAAAAGAAACTTTCACAGATTTCTTACAAAGACTGACTTCAGCAGTAAAGAGAATGGTCCCAAATTCAGAAGCTAGCCAGATAATAATCGTATCTTTGGCTTTTGAGAACATGAATGCAGCATGCAAGAGAATAATGAGGCCATTAAAGGCAAGATCTGTACCCTTGGAAGATTGGATTAGAGACACGTTTAATGTTGGGGCTCATGACCATGATGATATGTGGATAGGAGAAGCAATTTCAAGAGGTTTGAGAAATGTCTGATCTTTTGGATGTGGAAAGCAAGGACATTTGAAAAGGGACTGTAAACAGGGCATTCCTAGAAACAATGTTTCTTCAAGGAACAATGGCAACAGAATGCCCTTCTTTCTGGAGTATGCAGAAGGTGTGATAAGGAAAGACACTGGACCAACAAATGTAGATCAACAAGGGACAGGCAAGGTAATCCTTTGTCTCTGGCTTTTGGAAACACCCAGAGGGGCCTCAGGCAGGCCCCCAAGGCAAATCCAGTTCAAACCTTTCCTGCAGTTGTAAAGAAAACCCCTACTCAGAGCAATTAAATAATCAAATGCCTTATGGAATAAATCAGGCTGTTCAGGATGATGAAACAGAGCCAGATAATATTATAAAAAATTTGTTCTCTCAGACAGAGAGAACAAAAAATTCAGGAGAAAACATAAAGAAAAATTTTTAGCAAATTTCTATAAATGAACAAAGACCAAAATTAACAATAAAAATAAATGGTGTTTTGTTGTCTGGTCTGGTAGACACAGGTGCTGACGTGACCATAATTGCACCAGAGTTTTGGCATCCAACTTGGCCTCTTCAGGAGGTAAACATTCAAATGTTAGGAATTGGAACATTATCTCAAGTGAAACAGAGTGCAAAATGGCTCTAATGTATAGGTCCAGAAGGACAGAGAGAAAAATTAAAACCATATGTGGCTAACATAGCTATGAACCTGTGGGTTCAAGATCTGTTGCAACAATAGAATGCTGAGATTAACATCCCTCCAGCCTCAGAAAAAATTAAAAACTATGACATGTTTTTGAGAGAAATATTATAAGGTATTATTCCAATAAGTGGTCACCAGCCATCCATATTATACAAGAACAGGGCACAACAACTGATGATCTTCCAAAGATACCAACAGCTCTACCTTTAAAATGGTTAACAGACAAGCCTGTATGGGTTCATCAATGGACTTTAACAACAGAGAAACTCCAGGCTTTAGAACAGCTGGTAGAAGAACAATTAAATGCTCAGCATATTGAAGAATCAACCAGCCCTTGGAATTCTCCTGTATTTGTTAGAATGGTAACAGACCTTAGAGCAATTAACAAAATAATTCAGCCAAGGGGCTCTCTAAAATCTAAAATTCCTTTGCCTGCTCTGTTACCAAAAGGATGGCCTCTCATAGTTATTGATATAAAAGACTGTTCCTTTTCAATACACTTACAAGAAAAAGACAGAGAAAGATTTGCCTTCATAGTGCCTACTTATAATAATTCTCAACCAGTTAAAAGATTTCAATGGAGGGCCCACCCACAGGGAATGTTGAGTAGCTCAACACTGTGCCAATATTTTGTACAACAGCCATTGGAAGTGATACATAAAAAATTTCCTAAATCTATAATGTATCATTATATGGATGATATTTTATTAGCCAACTCAAATGCAGATACTTTAGAAAGAATGTTTGAAGAAGTAAAGAAAATTTTGCCTTGCTGGGGATTACAAATTGCTCCTGAAAAGATACAAAGAGGAGATTCTATTAATTATTTATGATATAAAATAAAGCTCTAAAAATTAGACCCCAAAAGGTACAAATTAGGAGAAATCGACTACAAACTCTTAATGACTTTCAAAGATTATTTGGAGATATTTTAAATCTACAAACTATTGTTGGGTTAATAAATGATGAACTGAATAATTTGTTCAAAACCTTAGAAGGTGACAAGGACTTAAATAGTCCAAGAGAATTATCACCTGAAGCTGAGAAAGAATTGGCCTTGGTAGAAAAGAAAGTACATGAAGGACACGTGGATCGTATCGATCCAAAGCTGGATTACATTTTGGTTATTTTACCTTCTAGGCATTCTCCTACAGGAACATTAATGCATAGGGAAGATATTATATTGGAATGGATATTTTTACCAAATAAACCAAATAAAAAATTAAAAAGTTCTGTGGAAAAAAATCTCTGACTTAATTTTGAAAGGAAAATTGAGACTTCATCAATTAACAGGAATAGACACAGCAGAAATTGTCGTACCTTTAACTAAGGAGAACATTGAAAAATTGTGGACAGAGAGTGAACCTTAACAAAGAGCTTGCAGTAATTTTTGGGGAGAAATTAACAGTAAATATCCCAAAAGCGATAGAATTGAACTTATAAAGAGAGTTGATTGGATTTTGCCTCGAATTGTACAGGAAAAACCCATATCTGGAGTTCTTGCATTTTATACAGATGCAAACAAACAAGGAAAGGCAGGTTACAAATCATAAAATTTAAGTAAAGTGATTCAAAGTTCTTATAATTCAGTTCAAAAATCCGAGTTGTAATCTATTCTGTTGGTATTAATGGATTTTTCAGAACCTCTCAACATAGTAACTGATTCTCAGTATGTTGAAAGAGTGGTATTACATATTGAGACTGCAGAATTTATCCCTGTTGCATCAGAATTAACCACTATTTATTCAGTTACAAGATACAATCAGGAAAAGGAGTCATCCTTTATATATAACTCACATCTGATCCCATACTGGTCTGCCAGGCCCTCTAGCACAAGGTAATGATGAGATTGACAAATTATTAATAGGAAATGTGCCAGAGGCCTCAGAATTTCATTAAAAAAAACATCATGTCAATAGTAAAGGTTTAAAAAAGGATTTTTCCATAACCTGACAACAAGCCAAGGAAATTGTAAGGAAATGTTCTACTTCTTTCCTTTACAATCAGATGCCATTACCAGCAGGATGTAACCCAAAAGGTACTCAGAGGAATTAAATCTGGTAGATGGATGTGTTTCACTTTGCAGAATTTGGAAAACTGAAATACGTATGCCATACCATTGATACTTATTCAGGATTTCAATGGGCAACTGCTTTGAGTTCTGAAAAAGCTGATTCTGTAATCACTCATTTGCTAGAAGTTATGGCCACCATGGGCATACCTGCACAAATTAAAACTGACAATGCTCCAGCACATGTCTCTGTTAAAAATGAAACAGTTTTTTTGCTTATTACAATATAAAGCATATTACAGGTATACCACATAATCTTACAGGTCAAGCAGTTATAGAAAAATCAAACAGAACTCTAAAGGATATGCTAAATAAACAGAAAGGGGTAACAAAAACCCCCAGAAATAGATTGCATAATTCTCTATTAACTTTGAATTTTCTCAATGCCAATGAGAAAGGAACAACAGCTGCAGAGAGACATTATATAATAGAAAAAAACTACAGAATTAAATCAGCCTATATACTTTAAGGATGTGCTGACCTCAGAATGGAAACCAGGATATGTGTTACATTGGGGACAAGGTTTTGCTTTTGTTTCTATAGGAGAAGATAAGCTGTGGATCCCATCAATGTTGATAAAGGTTCGATTTGAACAAGAGAGTCCTCTTAATTAGAGGAGGTGATAGTTCATCAACCAGCATGAACATCCAATTTAAACTAACTCATACCATTAGCACATGCCTTTTCATTTAATCAGACACAACTTTCCAAAAAGGAACCTATTGGTGGAATTATTAAGGCCACTCCATGTAGTTAAAAGGAAGATTTATTTAGTGGGTAACTTACAAATGAAGGGATAGTTAGGTCATGGGGTCTGGGGAAGGTGTATCACAGTCCAGCGGTGTTCTCTGGAGCTCTGCACGGTCAACCTCCACCATCAAGGGTCCAGGAACGGAGAGCACTGGCCCATCCAGATCTCGGGTCTCCAGGTGCCTCCCTTGGCCCCGCCTTGTAGGCATGACAGTTGCCAAAGCCTCAATGGGGGTTGGAACTTCCAGATCAAAGCTGGAATGGCTACCCACTACATCTCTCCCTTTTTGTCTAAATAAGAAGGTTCTAACCTAATACAAGACTATATACAAAGGAATGGTTATCAAATATTGTCCAGGAATAATGAGGGATAATGACCTAGAAAAGATGGAACTACAACCAATGCGAACAATATCAAGCAAAAAACACATACTAAAATCCAGAGAAGTATAGAGCATAGGTAAATGGCATGTTACAAAGATCATTCCAAAGGTGTCCTATCCTAAAGATAAAGATATCCTGAATCTAATGCTTAATATGTTCTATCTAAGAATATATATATATATATATATATATATATATATATATATATTATGTTGTAACTATAACTGCTAGTCTTCAAGCCCATCAAAGACCTGAGAAGGAATATAATGGTACCTGAAAAATGGTAGATGGATGCAAGCAACTTTCAGGAATCTTGCAAGAGTAGACCGAGACAGCTGGCAGCCTGGATAGACACCTAATATTTCTCAGCATTGTTGGTGCATTCAAATTGGCTACAGGCCTAGAGTATCTGACAGACCATTTTCAGAGGCAGGAATTCTGAAAGACCATCTTACCCTGTCTTGGCAGAGTACAGTGGTTGCTTTCCTTGTGTCCCGCTTGTCCAAAAAGGACAGCATTGCATTCGTACTGTCAGCAGTCAAGGCAAGGGCAGTTCTTTGCCCAGTAGGCCATTTTGTGCCAAGAAGACAAACTTCCAAATGGAAATGTCTTAGAAGCCCAACATTCTCTTGGGATCAAATTGGTGCAGCCAGAAGCAATTGTGTCTCACATCAACAGAATTCTAAGTTATTTAAATGCCATATTCTCTAGGTCTATGAAGTGTTTGAAGATTACCTGTCCATCTGACCTACATATCTGTAAATTTAGATAACCTAACTAATGTAACTATAGAGATGACAAGGTGACTATAAATCTATAAGTCTTATCTGCTGAAATAACCTAAAGACTAAGGCTTCATGTAAACAAGGTAAAGAGTCTATAAGCAAAAGTATGGTAAAGAACAATGACTTCAAAATTGTGACAATGCACAAGATATTTATAACACAGGTAGGAATATATAGTGTGATATGCAATATGACAATAATCTTAAATATATATCAATATACAGATATCCTAAACAGAAGTAGAACATACATAAAGTATGACAGATATAAATTTACATTTGTATCAATATACAAATATTTCAAATAAGAGTAGAAATATATGTACATTATAACAAATATAGTTCTGTATTTGTATCAATATACAAATTATCTTAAACAGGAATATAAAAATAGTTTACAATTATATCAACATATAAGAATTCATAACAGTGCAAATTATCTAAGGTTGCTATTTTACTAAATTTATTTACTAGTATATACAATAATCTACCATAATATCTTATACCTATCCATTCTATTTCTTCTTTTCCATTTTTTTAATTAGGAGAATACTGAGGCTATATTTTATTCCACCCCCAACCATATAACCATCATCCATAACCCTGAGAATTATGAAACCTAAAGGGAGAAGGGGCGTCATTTTCTTAGAATTGCTTCCTGCTGTTTAGGGGGTGATGGTATCACTGTTGGGTACTGTGTGAAAGCTCAGATAGTTAAATCTCAGTTAAACTAACTGTAGGTTCCTCAGCAAGTCTTAGAGTAATCGGTAAGATTGTCTGAAATTCTGGCAAGAAGTGTAGTATGATGATGATGATTACCATGGTATCATTCTGGATTGGGTAGAGTTGTTGTTGTTGGGGCCCCATCTTCCTTCTGGAGACTTCAGAGATTGTTATTGGAAAAACTTATTTGTTATCAAAATGGAAAGTTTGGATTTAAAGAGGACATAACATGTAAGAAAGGATTCTGAGAAATCAAAAGTAAGCATGGAGAGAATTAGAATCTGAAGACAATGTTCCCTTTTTATTGGTTTCCTTCTGTCCCACACCAGAGGGCTCTTCTGATATGGGATTGAAGAATCTCTCAAACTTTTCTTTTAGCAATATGCTTGGGTTTAGAGAAGGAGTGAGCCAATTCCATCTCCAAAGCCAGCTTGGCTTATAATTGAATTGGAACCACAACTTTTCTAGATTGATAGAGTGATAGATGTTAGACAATGAGATTTTACCATGTGTAGATTGGTATCAATAGATTCTTTCTTTCTGCTATAAACATCTGGATATTCAAGGCCTTATGATTTTTGGAAGATGGGTATTTCCATTATCCTGGAAAGACAAAAACAAAATCCTACCCAACCTTTGATTGTTAAATTTTTCTTACAACTTGTATAGATGTTACATTGGTGGATGATCTTTTACTTCTCCTCATCAAGGGGTTTTTCCTTTTTCAATAGAATTTTTATTAATTTGTTGGTATCCATAGCTTTTCTTCTCCTGCAGAAACAAAGGCAAAACCCCTTCCCCAACATAAAACATATCCAGGTTTCCATTCTGAGGTCAGCACATCCTTGAAATAAACCGGTTGGTTTAGCACAGGAGTTTTGTCTGCCATCCAATGTCTCTCCACAGCTATTGTTCCTTTCTCATCAGCATTGAGAAAATTCAAGGTTAATAAAGCACTATGCAATCTATTTCTAGGAGTCATTGTTACCTGTTGCTGTTTATTTAGCATATCCTTTAAAGTTCGATTGGATCTTTCTATGATTGCTTGGCCTGTAGGATTGTGTGGTATACCTGTAACATGCTTTATATTGTAATAAGCAAAGAATTGTCTCATTTTATTGGAGACGTATGCTGGGGCATTGTCTGTCTTAATTTGTACAGGTATTCCCATGATGGCCATAACTTCTAATAGGTGTGAAATCACAGAATCAGCCTTTTCAGAACTCATAGGAGTTGCCCATTGAAATCCTGAATAGGTGTCAATGGTATGATGTACATACTTTAATCTTCCAAATTCTGCAAAATGAAACACATCCATGTGCCAAATTTCATTTCTTTGCATACATTTTGGATTGCTCCCTACAGGTAATGGCATTTGGTTATAGATGGAACAAGTAGAACATTTTTTCACAATATCCTTAGCCTGTTGCCAAGTGATGGAGAAATCCTTCAAACCTTTGCTATTTACATGGTATTTCTTATGAAATTCTGAGGCTTCTAGCACATTACCTATTAGTAACTGATCAATCTCATCATTACCTTGTGCTAGAGGTCCTGGCAGACCTGTATGGGATCTGATATGTGATATATATATGATGTTCCCTTTTTCTGATGATTTCCTGCAATTGTATGAATAATGAAGTTAATTCTGTATTATCAGGAATAAATTCAACAGTTTCAATATGTAAAACAACTCTCTCTGCATATTAAGAGTCAGTGACTATATTGAGGGGTTCTGTGAAGTCCATCAGTACCATAAGAATGGCATGCAGTTCTGCCTTTTGTACAGAGCTGTATGGACTTTGTACCACTTTACTTAAGTCTCCTGATTTATATCCCGCTTTCCCTGATTTATTTGCATATAGAATGTGAGGACTACAGGAACCTCCCCAATATTAGTCTTGGGGAGAGGTTTTTGTTTTTGTCTTTTAGGAGAATGAAAGCTAAGGAATCTGAAGAACACTGGACAAATGAAACAACTGAAGAAAAAGGACAAATCATCTGTCCCAGGAAAAAGAGTAAAATGGCCTATTGGTATATCATCTACAAAATTTTATAAGTCTTCCTAAATGCTTGTTTCTGCTTTTCTCTAAAGAAATTTAACACTATTGGTCTTCTTGTAGTCCCAGTTCAATTAAAATTTAAAGCTGACTTTGGAATTGGAGAATGGCTCTCTCCTTCTTTAAACTCAAGCATGTTGTTAAAATGAAAATGCAAACTCCCTGTATCATGCCTGAAGAAAGAACCATCTTCTGATATGGAACAGGAGAAAAACCAAATTAATTAAGGGACTATTCTATTACTAATCTCAATTCTTTGATTCTATTCTGATTCTTTAAACTTTTCTTAAAGTATGAATTTTATATCAAAATTTATATATATATGTATATATACATATATATATACATATATACATATATATATTTTTTAAACTTTGTTAAGATATGAATGGTCATATAGAGTACTAACTAATTCTAAAAAAAGGCTTCAATTAGCTGCCTATACATCTTTTTGTGTTTGAGACTCTTATCAGTTTTCTGCAAGAAATCATAGCCAGGCCTAACATCAACTGAAGTCTCCAGGAAGAAGATGGGATCCCACAACAACAATAATTCCACATGGACAATAATAATACCACTAAGCTGACAAACATCATCTGCATATCAGCTTTGGACTATAAACTGCTCAGAGCAATTTTGAGATGGCTAGATGAGATGATCCAGTTTCAAAGACTACTTGAATAAGAACTTGTGATAAACCCTGAACTTTGGCATTATGCTCAAACTCGACAACGAAGGATATAGCTATCTTTCTTAGAATTTGACAATTAACCAAAAAAATTTTTTTTCCAGAATAAAGATACCTTCACCCATATCCCACTTGAAAGAAATTTTAAATATACAACACCCACATTCCCAAAGAGATGGTCTGGGACGGGTGGTTTTTGGGTCTTTTAATGGGTTTGGGGTCTGGGATAATTTTTGTTGTTTAGGAAAGTTGGTTACAAGTTGTTGTTATGGGTTAGGAAAAGGTCTAAGCAAAGGAGATTAGAATTAAGGTTCTTACTTATAAAAAAAGACAATTACTAGTTTTAAATACTTTACATTGGATTGGATTTTTTATATTGTATACAAATTATATATATTGATATTGTTAGAAAATGCCATACATATATTTCTAATCTTGTTCAAAATATTGTACTTATATCATTCATTTAACAATGTAATGCAATTTGTTGATCCTTGAATGTTATTATTAACAACTATTAGAAAAAAAGAAATGAAAGTTAGTAGTTAGACATTACAATAAAACCTCTAGTCATATTAGGTGTGTTTTCAAGATCAAACAGATATATTTTAGATAGACAAGTCATCTTCAAACCCTTCAGAGATCTACAGAATATGGCATTTAAAATGTTTTAATAACTTAGAAATTTTTTTCTTTTTTGTTATGACTATGAGACATGTCAGCTCCTGGCAGTACCAATCTACTTCAGAGAAAATATGGGCATTGAAGAAACTGCATATAGAGTTAACTTTCATTGTGGCAAAAGTTAGCCACAGGACAACAAAGTATCCTTGAATCAACTGCTGACAAACAGGACAAACAGGACATGAAACAAAGGACTACTGATTCTTGCCAAAACAAGTGTGGTTGTGGCTTTAACAAAAGACATCCTCTGAGGCCAGGACAAAATGGCACCATCCCTGAAGTGGCCTTTGCAATCTGGAAAAGGTACAGTGCCCTTTTCTTTGTAGGCAGCTGAACAGGCAATGGACTGATGACTTCTGATGTGCAGAGGAACATCAGCTGAAACAGTTATTCTTGAAGAGTAACTAAGCTCACACCTCCCAATAATAGACTGGCATTTAATAGAGGGATGTGGAGAAGAACAGGATGCCGAGATGAAGCAACACACACAGCCAAGAAGAATGGACAGTTGAATTAAAAAACCATCAACAATTTCAAGAATTTAAAATCCTGAATCATGACATGACACTAGTAGAATTCAGGTGATTCTGGTACATGGACTGCTCTCACCAAATGTGAGGTCGAACTGTTGACCTTGTGTACATCCTACTTCACAAATGAGTCTGTCAGATAAGCTAAGTCTATAGGCTGAAGATGATGCCCCAACAATTCAGAGAAACCTCGGTGACTGTCCAGGCATCTGGCTGTTTCTGTCAACTCACATTTTTTTTGGAAGCTGCTTGCATGCACTTACTGTTTTTATTTTTATTAGGTAATATTATTTCCTTCTTGGGTCTCTGAGGGAGTTGAAGATTAGTTAGTTATAGCTGAAGATTAGATAATTATAGTTATAGTTTTCATTGTTTAGAATTTCAGAAAAGAAACTCACTCAAGAGGTGAAAGTGTATAAATTTGAAAGACATTATAAGATAGTTCTGTTAGTAATGTAAGTTAGGATAGAAAGTGAATCAGGTACATTTTGGACTTACCAAAATAGGATAGATAATGGAATTATTTTCTCTGAGTTTGACAAATGCAAATGGACTAGACATTGTTTAGGTATTTATTGCTTATATATATTGTATATAGTTATTGTACTTATTGTATATAGTTTTTCTTATATTAGTTACAACTTTTTTCCTTTTTTCTTTTTATTAAAATAGAAAAAGGGAAATATGGTAATATTTTATTTGTACTGAAATGTGATTTTATTTGTATGTTAATAAATAAACTTGCCTGGGGGTCAGAGCTAATAGCAAGGCATAGCAGAAGCTGGGCAGTAGTTTCCACACACCTTTAATCCTGATCACATGACAGGCAGATCTCTGTGTGTTCAAGGACACAGCCAGCATGGACACACACCTTTAATTTCAATACCAACCATAGAAGACCTGGAGGTCTGTATAGACAGGCAGTGACAAGAGGACATGTAGTTGGGTTTACAACCAATGAGAAGGCAGGACAGAAAGTCAATAAAAAGTCAGACACACAGGAAGTAGGTCTCTTTCTGAGGGGAAGGAAAACAGCTGCAGCAAAGGGTAAGAAAGGTTTTATGTTTTTTGTTTGTTTGTTTGTTTGTTTTAGTATCATCTCTTAGTTACTGCTCTGACCTCTTGGGCTTTTAACTCTGCATTTGGCTGTGTGTTTCTTATTTAATAAGACAGTTACATCTACAAAAGTCCACTTGATGAAGTAGAGAAATGATGGTTCTAGAATTTTTTGACAGTATGATCTTTATTGTTGTCCATTTTGATTTCAGATGCAGTTGAAATGGCATAGGAAGATTTTTCTGCCTTACATTTATCAAAAACAAGTAACTAGGTACTGAAAGAATCCTACTTGAACTTAAGTTTTTAAGTCAAACTTGCCTATGAAGACCCCACCCTACAACCTAACAGTTAAACAGAATACAATTATTTTTGCTTTGTACAAAGTCTATCATAGCATTCCACACTCTTGATTCTCCTACTGATAACTACTGTTTATAACACAAAGAAATAAACACTCAAAATAATTTTATGATGAGTTCCTTCCCAGTCATCCTTTTGAAAAACAGCATATGTTTGTTTGTTTTGTTTCAAAATTAAAGCCCAAAGTTGTCCTTTTCTGAAAATGTAACCTAGGGTGACTGAGCTTCTCCCGGCTTCCATTTTGTAAAAATGACCCACCGGAAGTGCTTTTGTGATTCCTCTCGTCAAGTGGCACACCAACTCCAGTAGATTCTGTGTGACAAGTTCCACAGATTGAGGTGAGAACTTCAAAAGGAGGCCTCCTGGAACCAGTTGTGGACCTTTTGGTTGGAGCAAACTATTAAGTGGTAGTTCTCATGGCAATCTATCTGTTTTATCTCTTTCTGTTTTCTTTACATATTTACATATTTACAAGATGTTCCTGATATCTTAGGCTGAGATTTTAAGCAAGAAATATTAATAAGAAACCATCCTATGACGTGAAATCACTAGTCATGACTTTATGTCCAAAAAGATCAGTGCTTTACTTCATAAATTATTTACAAAATTATAAAATAGTACAACGATTAAAAAAACCTTTCCCATCAATAAAATTTTATATGACTCTACATGTGTCATCAAAAGTGGACTTAGATATATAATAGAAAATCCCTAAGCCAAAAAATTAATAATCTAAATTAACACTTTGAAGATTTAAAAAAAATAGGTACTAGTTATTAAACAATAACTAACAATAAAAATTTATTAACCTGTTCCTGGAAATGTGCCATCTACCTTGGATGATTTTATGCACTAACTTGTTCTTGAAAACATACTTTTGGCCTTGGATTATTTCATGCTTTACTCTGCCAAATGACAATGATGTTATCTGTCCTAACCATGATTGCTTCACTAAACACATCTTTTAAGAATTTTAATACTTGTTTCACTATGTATAAAAATCCTTGCTTGAAGACTGCATAATTCACTCAGATTCAAACTGCCTCTGTGTTTGTTTCTGTTTTCACTGCCAAAGCCTTACCCACCTAGCTTTTGAGGACCTTCGTCCCAGGGACCGCCACATCTGACCAGAGTGGTCTGTGGCAGTTGGTGCCCAGCATGGGGCTCAAAGGCAGGTAAGATTTTTTTCTCCTTTTCTCTTTTTTTCCTAAAAAACACTTTTTCGGGTAAGGATATGACCTCATGAGCATGCTACAGACTCTTTGATAGAAAGGCATTGAGTTAAGATGACAAAAAGGTAAAAAACATGGGACATTCACAGTCCAAAAACAGAGGCTTATTTCTGGCAGTATTAAGTCATATGCAAGAGGTGTTAAAACCTCAAAGAAGAGTTTGGCAACATTTTATGATTTTATATTGAATGTCAGACCATGGTTCGCAGAGGAAGGAAGCCTGTCTTTATAAAATTGGAAAAAGATGGGAAAAGAGATGAGGAGATTTTATGAAAACTATGGCCCTAAACAGGTCCCAGTTCAGGTATTTTCCTTATTGGTACAAAATAGACACCTCCTTTCAAAAAACCAGAAATTGATTTTTTTGCTGAGGAAGCACCCTCAGAGGATGAAGTGATTGATCTGATGACAGAGACTAAATTATATGATATTTCCTCATCTACTATTAATCTCCTCAAGGCACAGCCAGGGGATGATTGGTTGAATGATGAGGAACAACAAGAATAATATGATAAAGCAAAAAAATATGATTTTGATAAGGGAAGAGATTATTTTCATGATAAGAGTCCTCATAAGGCAGAAATAGATGATATTTTTACCACAGCTATAGCCCCTCCTACTTTTAAAACAAAATCAGTCAAGCTTTAAAAAATGCCAACTAATAGGGGATTTCTGGGGACCATTAAAAAAAGCCAGACAAAAAGGAGATTTGGAGTTTTGTTTCCCAGGAATCATTTTTCAAGAAGAGAATCATTTTCCTTCCCCCAGGAACAAGTTGATTTAAAATGAAAAATACTAAAAAAAAGTTTCCAAGATAGCAGTAGCTGCTTGGGAAAGGCTCCCTCCTGTTGATGGTAAGACAACTGTATTAGCAAAAATCAAATAAAAACAAGATGCACCATATAATGATTTTATTGCTAGATTGGAAGAAGCATTGGGCAGGATGCCTCCTCTCTCTGAGTCCTTGGACATGTTATTAAAACAACTTGCATGGGGAAATTCCGATACTCTCTGCCAGGAACTAATTAGACCAATAATGAAAATGGGGTGTTCAAGACTAAATCAGAGCATGTGTAGATGCCTCACCAGCAATGGTCCAGGGTATGGCCTGTGCCACAGCAATGCAAGAACGACATTTTCACCCCTATGTTCAAATTTAAAAGGAACAAGAAACCAAAAAATTTCATGCTTTTCTTGCATACAGCAAGGGCATATGAGCCGCAACTGTAAAAAAGGAAGAGCAGACTTCAAAAAGTAAAAATAAGAAAAACCAAACTCCAAGGCTATGTCCTCAATATAGGAAGATAAAACATTGGAAAAATGAATGTAAATCAAAATTTCATAAGGATGGAACCACTCTAAAAAAATGAAGAGACAAAAAATGGGCAGAGGGGCATGCCCTCTGCCCCCAAATTTTTTTTAAAGGGCAAAAAAAAGGCAAACCGAGGAAGGTAAAACTGAACTTAATCCTCTGGCCCCTGAGTTTAACATCTTAAGTTTACCTAGAGCTACCAGAAAGTACAGGATTAGATCTTGCAGTAGACAAAGATTATTTACTCTCTCTTTATGGGGGAGGCTAAGTGATAGATACAAGATTTAAAGGGCCATTATCGTTGGCACCTTTGGTCTTATATTAGGGAAAAGTTAAAATTATAAGAAAAATTTTGAAGTACTTCCTGGAGTAATTGATTCAAACTTACAGGGAGAAGTAAAAATTATGAATAGGCCATTAAAAGAAACAATAAACTACATAGAAACCAACAGGTAGCTCAAATAATACTACTCCATTATATACAGCCTCTCAATCTGATATTAAAACAGACTAGAGGAGAAAAAGGATTTGGTTCCACCGAAGTGGTAGCCTGGACTCAAAAAATTACTAAGCAGAGAACCTTGAAAGCTATAAAAGTAAAAAGAAAAATATTCAGGGCTTATTAGACACAGGAGCAGATAGGTCTTGCATTGCCGGGAAAGACTGGCCTGGGACATGGCCTTTAGTTCCCACCACCTCTACTGTTAGGGGGTTGGGGTTGGGGTTAGCGTCTAATGGAGCTCAAAGTTCAAAATCCTGACATGGGAATGTGAGGACAAAGAGGGTACATTTCAACCCTACATTATTTCCTCTTTGCCATTCTCTTTATGGGGAAGAGAGATCCTTGGAAAAATGAAAGTAAAATTGACCACAGATGAAAAATGGAATGATCAGCATTTTTTATAGGGGCTGCTGATGAATTATATACAGACAAAATATGGATTAATGATGAGCCTATCTGGGTGAATCAGTGGCCCCTAACTCAGAAAAAGATACAGGCCTTAAAACACCTAGTAAATGAACAAACTACAATTCAGACATATTAAAAATCCAATAGTCCATGGAATACTCCTGTATTTGTTGTTAAGAAACAAAATGGAGACTTTTTCAAGATCTTAGGGCTGTCGACAGAACAATGTGTGACATGAGAGCTCTACAGCCAGGACCTCCTTCCCCAGCAGCTGTCCCAGAGAATTATTACGTTATAGTTATTGATTTAAAGAATTGTTTTCTCACCATAAAACTACAACCCAAAGACACACAAAGATTTGCCTTCAGCATTCCCTCTGTTAAATTTCAAAGGCCATTTCAAAGGTACCAATGGAAGATCCTCCCCCCAAAACATAAAAAATAGTCCTACTTTGTGTCAAAAATTTGTAGATCAAGCCTTAAGATCCATTAGGGCTAAATATAAAAGGGTTGTCATATTATATTATATGGATGACATTCTTATAACAAAAACAAAACAAAAGGTTTAACTAAATTGATTTTAAAAAATCTAATTAAGGTATTAACCCAGTATGGATTAATCATTACTCCTGACAAAATTCAACATAACAAGCCAATAATTTTTTTTAATTCATAATAAATATATTATATCTCAAAAATTACAACTTAGAACTGATAAATTAAAGACACTTAATGATTTTCAAAAACTATTTGGAAATATTAATTGCATTAAATTTTATTTAAAAATTATCAGAGGATAATTACAACATTTATTTGATATTCTTAAAGGACTTCCTGTTCCCAAATATAAAAGACAACTTACAAAAGAGGCCTTAAAACAATTAAAATTGATAAAACCAAAGATGCAAGATACAAAAATAAAACAAATAAATTATCTAGAATCATGGTCCCTTATTATACTTAAAACATCATACACCCCTACTACATGTCTGTGGCAAAAAGGTAAACTAAAATGGATATATCTCCCTCATACTCAAGTAAAAATGATATCTTCTTATCCTTTCCTGTAAGGTCAATTAATTCTTAAAGGGAGGATAAGATCCAAAAAATTATTGACAAAGAATACAAAAAATTATCATTCTCTACAATAAGGAACAATTGGAGTATTTAATCCAAACTACAGATGATTGGGGAATTACATTAGCTTATTGCATGGGACAAATAAAATATCATGTATCTCAACACCCTTTATTAAAGTTTGTGGAAGAAACAAGGATAATCTTTAATTGTATAGTAACATTGGAACCCATTTCCGATGCCCTCTTGGTATTTACAGATGGGTCATCCAATTTAAAGTCAGCTGTTTATATAAAAAGTTAGACCCATAATTATTAAAAAGACAAAACAAATTTCTGCACAACAGGTAGAAATTATCAAAGTTATTGCTGCCCTTAAATGTATACCTAAAAAGTTTAACATTTATACAGATTCAAAATATGTACTTCATTTATTTCCTGATAGAGAGACAGCTCTTATATCTGGATATTCAAAAATAAATAATGTCACTTTTGTTTCAATTACAAAATATAATTCAATCAAAAAAATTTATAGGACATATTAGAGGACATATTGGCATGCCAGGTCCATTGGCTTTAGGAAATACTATGACAAATTTATTAACAAAGGAAGATTTGATTGCTACTGTGATTAAACAAACATTAAAAAGTCATGCTTTACATCATCAGAATGCATTGGCTTTGAGAAGGATGTTCAATTTGATGTGAGAACAGGCTAGACAAATTGTAAAGGATCGTAAACATTGTCCTGATGTATATCATCCATTAAAAATGAAAGTTAATCCAAAAGGACTTAAGGCTCAAGTTTGTGACAGATGGACATAACTCATATCCCAGAATTTGAAAAATTGACCTGTGTGCATGTTACTCTCATGCAGTCATAGCCACTACATGAACCAGTGAAGCTGTAAAAGATGTCATACAACAACTTATTATATGCTTCTCCTTGTTAGAAACACCAAAAAGAATTAAAACTGATAATGCTCCAACTTATACTTCTCAAGCTTTTGCAAAGTTTTGCATTCAATGAAGTATAAAACATCCAACAGAGATTCCATATAACCCCCAAGGTCAAGCTATCATAAAAGGACTCATCAAAATCTTAAGGTACAACTTCAAAGATTAAAATCTAGAGGTCACTACTATTCACCTCATCAGTTGTTAAGTCCTGCTTTACTTAGTATTAATCACCTTAACACAGATGATAAAGGTTTTACTCCTATGCAAAAACATTGGGCTCCATTACAACAGACTATAACCCCTCCAGTGATGTGGAAGGATCTTTTAACAGGCACCTGAAGAGGGCCAGATGTGTTAATCACCTTGGAAAGAGGACAAACATGTGTTTTTCCACAGAATACAGAAAACCAAATCTGGATCCCAGACAGATTTCTTTGACCCTTCCACCAAAAAAAACCCCATCTAGACACACACACACACACACATACACAATCAAAAAATAAATAACAAAAAATGAAGACATTGATCTCTCTCCTCCACAGGCCTCTTCGCCTCCCCCTGTGCTGTCACCTACCACAAGGAGGGATCCACCCTCTTGGGGACAACTAGAAAAACTCACTCAAAAAACACAACAAAAGGTCTCTAACACCGGGGAAAGCACCATCAACAGAAAATATGTTCCTCACTGTGCTTGCGGTGGTTGCTCTGCAGGTATATTATGCCTTTCCAACCTCGTTTGGGGCCTCTGTTCCCCATTCTCCACTTCTTCATCCCATGGGTTGGAGAGATAAGATATATATCAAAATCATAAATAATATACCAAAATGTTAGGAGGACATCCTGCTTTTTCCTTTCATATGACCTCCTCTATAATTAAATATATGTCAGATACAGCCCCAATATTTGTTACTTCAAAGGAAATACTGCCCATGGGTTGCCTTCCCATTAGTTATAAAACTTTTCTTTCCAATGCTCCAGATAGAACAGTTACAAATAAACTGCCTACCCATCGTAGAAGGTTGATATGGGAGCTTTCAATAATGATTTGGGGATATTATAATTATAATAAAACTTTTATATGGACAAAAACATCATGCCTCTAGAAAATTATATACAAGAATATGAGACAAAGATGAAGTATGAGATACTTTGCTTAATGATGTTAATCCAAGATGGCTTAAATGTGGATTTGGTTATAGGACTTCAGTACATTATCCATAAAAAAAAAACTCAAAAAAATTATGACTACTCTATAGCCACACCATTTCATAATTATAGAAAGTTTTTTTAATTTATTTATTAAATTTAATTTTACATATCAGCCACGGATTCCCTTGTTCTCCCCTCTCCTACCCCACTCCATCCCCACCCCCACTCCCCACCTTCCCCCCAGACCAACTTCCATCCGCATCTCCTCCAGGGCAAAGACTACCCCGAAGATTGAGTTCAACCTGGTAGATTCAGTCCAGGCAGGTCCAGTCCCCTCCTCCCAGGCTGAGCCAAGTGTCCCTGTATAAGCCCCAGGTTCCAAACTGCCAGTTCATGCACCGAGGACAGGACCCGTTCCCACTGTCTGGATGCCTCCTTGATTAGCAGATCAAGCTAATCAACTGTCTTATTTATCCAGAGGGCCTGATCCAGTTGGGGGCTCCTCAGCTATTGGTTCATAGTTCGTGTGCTTCCTTTCGTTTGTATATTTGTCCCTGTGCATTTTCCAACCTTGGTCTCAAAAATTCTCGCTCATACAAACCCTCCTCTTTCTCACCAATTGGACTCCTGAAGCTCCACCTGGGGCCTGACCGTGGATCTCTGCATCCGGTTCCCTCAGTCATTGGATGGGGATTCTAGCATGACAATTAGGATGTTTGGCCATGTGGCCTTCGAATACTTCAGAGACCTATTCAGAGGGCCTGATCCAGTTGGGGGCCCCTCAGCCTTTGGT
The DNA here is from genome assembly GCF_004664715.2 of Peromyscus leucopus. Lineage (NCBI taxonomy): Eukaryota > Metazoa > Chordata > Mammalia > Rodentia > Cricetidae > Peromyscus > Peromyscus leucopus. Next base: position 115,991,667 of record NC_051068.1, on the reverse strand, counting down.
TCATAGTTCATGTGTTTCCATTCATTTGGCTGTTTGTCCCTGTGCTTTACCCAACCTTGGTTTCAACAATTCTCAATCATATAAACCCTCCTCTTTCTTGCTAATTGAACTCTGGGAGCTCCACCCGGGGCCTAGCTGTGGATCTCTGCATCCAGATTCCTCAGTCCTTAGATGGGGTTTCTGGCATGACTATTAGGGTGTTTGGCCATCCCATCACCAGAGTAGGTCAGTTCCAGCTGTCTCTCAACCATTGCCAGCCATCAATTTGGGGGTATCTTTGTGGATTTCTGTGGGCCTCTCTAGCACTTTGTTTCTTCCTTTTCTCATGTGGTTTTCATTTACCATGGTCTCCTATTCCTTTTTCTCCCTCTCTGTTCTTGATCCAGCTGGGATATCCCACTCCCACAGGCTCTCTTTCCCTCGACCCTCGCCCTTCATTACTCCCACTCATGTCCAGGTTATTCATGTAGATCTCAGCCATTTCTCCGTCATTGGGTGATCCTTGTGTCTTTCTTGGGGTCCTGTTCTTCAGGTAGCCTCCCTGGTGATGTGAGTAGCAGTCCAGTCATCCTTGTTCCACCTCTAGTATTCTCCTATGAGTGAGTACATACGACATTTGTCTTTCTGAGTCTGGGTTACCTCACTCAGGATGATTTTTTTCTAAATCCATCCATTTGCCTGCAAACCTCATGATGTCATTGTTTTTCTCTGCTGAGTAGTATGCCATTGTGTATATGTGCCATAATTTATTTATCCATTCTTCAGTTGAAGGGCATCTAGGTTGTTTCCAGGTTTTGGCTATTACAAACAATGCTGATATGAACATAGCTGAGCAAGTGTCTTTGTGGTATGATTGAGCATTTCTTGGGTACATGCCCAAGAGTGGTATAGCTGGATCTTGGGGGAGATTGATTCCCAATTTTCTAAGAAAGCGCCATATTGATTTTCAAAGTGGTTGTAAAAGCTTGCATTCCCACGAGCAGTAGAGGAGAGTTCCCCTAGTTCCACATCCTCTCCATCATAAAGTATCTTCAGTGTTTTTTATCTCAGCCATTCTGACAGGCATAAGGTGGTATCTCAGAGTTGTTTTGATTTGCATTTCCCTGATGATTAGGGATGCTGAGCAATTCCCTTAAATGTCTTTCAGCCATTTTGGGTTTCCTCTGTTGAGAATTCTCTGTTTAGTTCTATAGCCCATTTCTCAATTGGACTGTTGGTCATTTTGATGTCTAATTTCTTGAGTTCCTTATATATTCTGGATATCAGTCCTCTGTCAGATGTGGGGTTGGTGAAGATCTTTTCCCATTCTGTAGGCTGTAGCTTTGCCTTGTTGACCATATCCTTTGCTCTACAAAAGCTTCTCAGTTTCAAGAGGTCCGATTGATTGATTGTTTCTCTCAGTGTCTGTGCTACTGGTGTTATATTTAGGAAGTGATCTCCTATGCCAATGCGTTCAAGACTACTTCCTACTTTCTCTTCTAGCAGGTTCAGAGTAGCGGGATTTATGTTGAGGTCTTTGATCCACTTGGACTTAAGTTTTGTTCACGGTGACAGATATGAATCTATTTGCAGACTTCTACACGTTGATATCCAGTTATGCCAGCACCATGCTTTCTTTTTTCCATTGTACACTTTTGGCTTCTTTGTCAAAAATTATATTTCTATAGGTGTGTGGGTTAATGTCAGGGTCTTCAATTTGATTCCATTGGTCCACATGTCAGTTTTTATGCCAATACCAACCTGTTCTTATTACTGTAGCTCTATAGTAGAGCCTGAAGTCAGGGATTGTGATGCCTCCAGAAGTTGTTTTATTGTACAGGTTTCTTTTAGCTATCCTGGGTTTTTTGTTTTTCCATATAAAGTTGAGTATTATTCTTTCCAGGTCTGTGAAGAATTGTGTTGGTATTTTGATGGGGATTGCATTGAATCTGTAAATTGCTTTTGGTAAGATTGCCATTTTTACTATGTTAACCCTGCCTATCCATGAACATGGGAGATCTTTGCATTTTCTGACATCTTCTTCAATTTCTTTTTTCAGGGACTTAAAGTTCTTGTCATATAGGTCCTTCATTTGCTTGGTTAGTGTTACCCCAAGGTATTTTATGTCATTTGTGGCTATTGTAAAGGGTGATGTATCTCTAATTGCCTTCTTAGCTTCTTTGTCCATTGTATATAGGAGGGCTACTGATTTTTTTGAGTTGATCTTGTATCCTGCTATGTTGCTTAAGGTGTTTATAAGCTTTATCAGTTCGTGGGTGGAATCTTTGGGGTCACTCAAGTATACTATCATGTCATCTGCAAATAGGGAAAGCTTGACTTCTTCCTTTCCAATTTGTATCCCCTTAATCTCCTTATGTTGTCTTATTGCTCTGGCTAGAACTTCAAGTACTATATTGAATAAGTATGGGGAGAGCAGACAGCCTTGCCTCGTTCCTGATTTTAGTGGAATTGCTTTGAGTTTCTCTCCATTTACTTTGATGTTGGCTGTTGGCTTGCTGTAAATTGCCTTTATTATGTTTACATATGTTCCCTGTATTCCTGATTGCTCCAAGATTTTTATCATGAAGGGGTGTTGGATTTTGTCAAATGCCTTTTCTGCATCTAGTGAGATAATCATGTGTTTTTTTTTCTATGAGTTTGTTTATATAGTGTATTACATTGACGGACTTTTGTATGTTGAACCACCCTTGCATCCCTGGGATGAAGCCTACTTGATCATGGTGGATAATTGTTTTGATGTGTTCTTGGAGTCGGTTTGCCAGTATTTTATTAAGTATTTTTGCATCAATGTTCATGAGGGAGATCTGTCTGTAGTTCTCTTTCTTTTTTGTATCCTTGTTTGGTTTAGGAATCAGGGTAATTGTAGCCTCATAGAAGGAGTTTAGTAATGTTCCTTCTGTTTCTATTGTGTGGAACAATTTAGAGAGTATTGGTATTAACTCTTCTCTGAAGATCTGGTAGAGTTCTGTGCTGAAACCATCTGGTCCTGGGTTTTTTGTTTGTTTGTTTGTTTTTTGTTTTATCTATTTTTTGTTTGTTTGTTTGTTTTTGTATTTTGTTTTTTGGGTTTTTTTTTTTTTGGTTGGGAGACTTTTAATGACTGTTTCTATTTCCTTAGGGGTTATTGGACTATTTAAATAGTTTATCTGGTCTTGATTTAAATTAGATATGTGGTACCTATCCAAAAAATTACCCATTTCTTTTAGATTTTCCAGTTTTGTCTAGTAGAGGTTTTTGAAGTATAACCTGATGATTCTCTGGATTTCCTGAATGTCTGTTGTTATGTCCCCCTTTTCATTTCTGATTTTGTTGATTTGGATTCTCTCTCTGTGTCTTTTGGTTAGTTTGGATAAGGGCTTGTCTATCTTGTTGATTTTCTCAAAGAACCAACTCTTTGTTTCATTAATTTTTTTGTATTGTTCTCTTTGTTTCTATTTTATTAATTTCACCTCTCACTTTGATAATATCCTGGCATCTATTCTTCCTGGGAGACTTTGCTTCTTCTTGTTCTAGAGCTTTCAGGTGTGCTGTTAAGTCACTAGTGTGAATTTTCTCCAACTTCTTTATGTGGGCATCTAGTGCTATGAATTTCCCTCTTAGCACTGCTTTCATAGTGTCCCATAAGTTTGGGTATGTGGTGTCTTCATTTTCATTGATCTCTAGGAAGTCTTTAATTTCTTTATTTCTTCCTTAACCCATTGGTGATTCAGTTGAGCATTATTCAGTTTCCATGAGATTGTAGGTTTTCTGTAGTTTTTGTTGTTGTTGAAATCTAACTTTAAACCATGGTGGTCTGATAGAACACAGGAGGTTATTCCAATTGTTTTGTATCTGCTGAGATTTGCTTTGTGGCCAAGTATGTGGTCAATTTTAGAGAAAGTTCCATGGGGTGCTGAGAAGAAGGTATATTCTTTTTTGTTAGGATGGAATGTTCTGTAGATATCTATTAGGTCCATTTGGGTCATGACATCAGTTAAGTCCTTTATTTTCTCTGTTAAGTTTCAATTTGGGAGATCTGTCCAGTGGTGAAAGTGGGGTGTTGAGATCTCCCACTATTAATGTGTGGGGTTTTATATGTGGTTTAAGCTTTAGTAATGGTTCTTTTACATATGTGGGTACCCTTGTGTTTGGGGCATAAATGTTTAGAATTGAAACTTGATCTTGGTGGATCTTTCCTGTGATGAGTATGTAATACCCTTCTTGATCTCTTTTGATTGATTTTAGTTTGAAGTCTATTTTGCTGGATATCAGGATGGCTATACCCACTTGTTTCTTAAGACTGTCTGATTGGAAAGTCTTTTCCCAGCCTTTTATTCTTAGATAGTGTCTGTCTTTGAATTTGAGATGTGTTTCTTGTATGCAGCAGAAAGATGGGTCCTGCTTTCGTATCCATTCTGTTAGCCTGTGTCTTTTTATAGGTAAATTAAGTCCATTGATATTAAGGGATATTAATGACCATTGATTGTTCATCCCTGTTATTTTTGGTGGTAGTGTGTGTGTGTACTTCTCTTCTTTGGGGTTTACTGCTGTGGCTTTATCTATTGCCTGTGTTTTCGAGGGTGTATCTGACTTCCTTAGGTTGGAATTTTCCTTCTAGTGCTTTCTGTAGGGCTGGGTTTGTGGATAAGTATTGTTTAAATCTGGCTTTGTCTTGGAATGTCTTGTTCATTTCGTCTATGATGATTGAAAGTTTTGCTGGGTATATTAGGCTGGGCTGAAATCCATGGTCTCTTAGTGTCTGCATTACATCTGTGCAGGTCCTTCTGGCTTTCAAAGTCTCCATTGAGAAATTGGGTGTTATCCTGATGGGTTTGCCTTTATAAGTCACTTGGCCTTTTTCCTTTGCTGCTCTTAATATTTTTTCTTTATTCAGTACGTTTAGTTGTTTGATTATTATGTGTCAAGGGGACTTTTATGGGGGGTCTAGTCTGTTTAGTGTTCTATAGGCTTCTTGTATCTTCATAGGCATTTCCTTCTTTAAGTTGGGAAAGTTTTCTTCTATGATTTTGTTGAATATATTTTCTGTGCCTTTGAGTTGGTATTCTTCTCCTTCTTCTATCCCTATTATTCGTAGCTTTGGTCTTTTCATGGTGTCCCAAATTTCTTGGACATTTTAGGTCATGACTTTGTTGGCTTTAGTGTTTTCTTTGACTGGTGAATCTATTTCTTCTACTGTATCTTGAACACCAGAGATCCTCTCTTCCATCTCTTGCATTCTGTTGGTTATACTTGCATCTGAAGTTCCCGATCGTTTACTCAGATTTTCTATTTCCAGCATTCCCTCTGTTTGTGTCTTCTTCATTTTTTCTATTTCCCTTTTCAGGTCTTGGACTGTTTCCTTTATTTGTTTCATTGCTTTTTCATGATTTTCTTTCAGTATTTTATTGTTTTCTTCCAGGACTTTATTGTTTTCTTCTAATATGTGTGCACTTTCCTCTAGTAGTTATAGTGTTCTTCCCATTTTTTTTGTCTTTTCCTCTACACAAGCATCTACCTTCTTCATGATGTTACTCATAAGGCTGTTTTCTTCTGCTTCTTCCAATTTTTGATGTTCAGGTCTAGATGTTAGATGCGGGCTAGGTTCTGGTGATGCTGTATTGCTCTTCATTTTGTTGTATGTACTTCTGCCTTGATGTCTGTCCATCTCCTTGTGGTTCTTTCTTGGTCTTATTAGAGCACTTTGTTCAGACAGAGCTGACAGATTCAGGAAGTCTCACTCTCTTGTCCAGATGGGAGCTCACTTGTCCAAATGGGAACTTGGGGGCAGGATGGGCCCTCTTGTCCAGAAGGGAAGACCGGGGCAGGATGGGAGCTCTCTCTGGTTCAGAAGGGAAGTCCAGGGCAGGATGGGACCTCTCTCTCTCTCTCTGGTCCAGAAGGGAAGTTCGGGGCAGGATGGGAGCTCTTGTCCAGAAGTGAAGTCCGGGGCAGGATGGGAGCCCTCTCTGGTCCAGAAGAGAAGTCCATGGCAGGATGGGAGCTGGTGGCCGGGCTCTAAGTCTCAGGAACTAAACAGTTACTACAATATTGTGGATATAAGCCTGATACATTTACAAATGAGCCTATTAATAGATGATTCACTCCAGGATGGGTAGAACCTATTTATGTTAGTCATTCTCCTTCATATACTTCTAATGTTTTTTCCAGGATTATTTAAACTTTTGTTGCAACTAACATTGTTTTTTGAAAAAGCCTAAGAAATCTAAAAGTACTCCTTTGACAATTAGATCTTCTTTAGGCTACCCTTATGATATACTTGCCAGACAGCCTTCAGATTTGAAAATTGCTAAAATAAAACAATCTTATCAGGTCAATTGTTCTAAATGTATTTTAACTAACTGTGTTGATCCTATGTTAATTAACAACTATTCGGTTATTTTACTACTACAAAGACATTCTTATGTTATGCTTCCTGTAAATCTAAAAGTTGATGCCTGATTTGACAGTACAGCCTTACAAATCCTAAAAAGAGTTAATAAATTAATTAAACCAAAGTGCTTTGTTACAGCTTTAGTTTTAGGCATTAATGTTTTTAATAGACCCCCTTACTTCACTTACAGTCTCAACAGTCACCTTGGTTTCAAACATCAAAACTACACATTTTGTTAATGATTTAAATAAAAATGTCTTTAATACTTTCAAGACAACAAATAATAAATAAAAAACTAAAATTAAAACTTGATGCTTTAAAGGATGTAGTTTTAACACTAGGACAAGAGGTAAAATTATTAAAATTTAACTTTCTACCAAATGCCATGCCAGCTTTTGTTACATATATGTAATACCATCACCTTATAATGAGAAAAAATAATTAAAATCTTACTAAAAATCATTTAGTAAAAATTAAAAAAAACAATATTACTCATGATATGGCTCAATTACAAAACCAAATTTCCCCTATGAGTAAAACACATGTTACATCTACTAATTTTAAGAATTTGGCTCAGTCTGTTACTCTGGTTTACAGTCATTAAGCCCACTTAAATGGTTACATTAGATTATTGTTGTTGTATTAGTATCAGGAATAATTCTTCTTCCTCTTCTTCTTCTTGTTCTTCTTCTTCTTTTTTTTTTTTTTTTTTTTTTTTTTTTTCTTCTTCTTCTTCTTCTTCTTCTTCTTCTTCTTCTTCTTCTTCTTCTTCTTCTTCTTCTTCTTTTCTTCTTCTTCTTCCTCTTCTTCTTTTCCTTATTTTCCAGTCATAGTCCAAAGAGTCTTTTCTTCCATCTCTACAGCCAAAACAGATATCTATGAACTTCAATTAAAAAATTAAAAAAACAAAATGAGATGCCACACCAACTCCAGTAGAGTCTGTGTTCACAAGTTCCACAGATTGAGGTGAGAACTTTAAAAGAAGGAGGCCTCCTGGAACCGGTTGTAAAACTCTTGGCTGGAACAAACTATTAAGCAGTAGTTCTCATGGCAATCTATCTGTTTTATCTCTATTTTCTTTTCATATTTACAAGATGGTTCCTGATAGCCTAGGCTGAGATTTCAGGCAAAAAATATGGATAAGAAACCATTCTTTGAGGTAAAGACAGTAGCCATGACCTTATGTCCAAAGAGATCAGTGCTTTACCTCATAAATCATTTACAAAATCATAAAATAGTACAATGATTAAAAAAACCTTTCCCATCAATAAAATTTCATATGACTCTACATATGTCATCAAAAAATGGGCTTAGATATACAATAAAAAGCCTTTAACCAAAAAATTAATAATCTAAATTAACACTTTGAAGATTTAAAAAAAATAGGTACTAGTTATTAAACAATAACTAACAATAAAAATTTATTAACCTGTTCCTGGAAATGTGCCATCTGCCTTGGATGATTTTATGTACTAACTTGTTCTTGAAAACATACTTTTGGCCTTGGATTATTTCATGCTTTACTCTGCCAAATGACAATGATGTTATCTGTCCTAACCATGATTGCTTCACTAAACACATCTTTTAAAAATTTTAATACTTGTTTCACTATGTATAAAAATCCATAATTAAAAAATACATAATACACTCAGATTAAAATTGCCTCTGTGTTAGTGTCTGTCATTGCCAAATCCTTACCCACCTAGCCTTTGAGGACCTTCGTCCCAGGGACTATCATATCCAACTGGGGTGTTCTGTGACAATCATGAGAAGCCATTCCAAACTGGCTTCTTCGAGTTAAGTGGCATCTTTCATTCTGTCTTGTGTTTGAATCCTCTATTAGTCCAAATAATCCATTTACCAGACTTTGAGTTCTTCAAAGGCAATGCCGGAGTTTTCGCGTGTCTATACTTGAAGACAGAGCACTGGGTAAGGAACATGAAGCACGAATTTCTTCCCATGAACTTAGAAGAATAAGGAAAATCAAGGAATAAACAATAATTTATTGAAGTCTATTATGCACCAGAATAGTATGACACAGTCTTTTCTTTATTATTTTATTTGTTTGCTTGCTTGCAACAGGGTCTTACTGTATAAGGCAGAAGTGCCAGCCACTAAATCAAGCTTCACACGTTGTTTCATTCAACCCGTACAACTTTCCCTTCACAGGTATCACTGTTCTTATTTTACAGGTCTCAAAATTGAGGCTGAGAAGCTAAAACAAATGTCTTACCTCCAAGCTAATTTATAATCAAGTAAGGAAAAATATTATGTATGTCAAAATAGCAAAAGCAAGGCCAGTAGTACACAATAATAACAGTTCAAGCAAGTTCAAAGAAAAGAAAATGATTTCTTTAGGAGGATTTTGTAGATGGTACTATAAAATCTTGGTTGGACTAGCAATGATAAGATAATGCTAATCATTAAAGATAAATGCACTCCAAGGAGCTACAGGGTTTTTGTTTGTTTGTTTGTTTGTTTGTTTTTGTTTTTTTTTTTGTTTTTTTTTTTTTTTTTTTTTTTTTTGCTTTTTCGAGACAGGGTTTCTCTGTAGCTTGGAGCCTGTCCTGGACTAGCTCTGTAGACCAGGCTGGCCTCGAACTCACAGAGATCCCCCTGCCTCTGCCTCCCAAGTGCTGGGATTAAAGGCGTGTGCCACCACGGCCCGGCAGAACTACAGTTTTTACTCTGGCACCCACAGTTCTTTCTCTAGGCTTAGGACAGCTTCTTCACTCCCCACCCCATTTAAACACTACAAGACAATATTCACACTTTTACAAAATTTACTCATGAATACAGAGAAGCTGATTAGCAAAATAGCCTATAATGTGTAATGTATGCTATTTATTGAGGCTTCTTAGGATTCAGGACACATGCATGAAAATTTTCTATAGCTTAATATATTTAGCATTTCCAACATCTCATAATAATTCAGATATTTCAGAAAAGACAAAGCTTTTCTTTTTTTTCAAAAAGAGTCATGCAACCCTAACATAGAAATATGTGACTATTAAATGACCAGAACAAGGAGTCAGGCTCACATTGATCTGACTCTGGAACCAACTCATAATGACATTGTACAATTAATCAAGCTATGAGGCTCTTTATTCAATCAAATAAAAAGAAAGAAAGAATTCTTAGGTGAAGCATATTAAGTTCTCAAATTACAAACGGATGTGGAACATTCAATACCATTTGAAAGCTGAAACAAACAGGTAGCTATCATGGAGGTAATAAAAGAAAATCTCCATTTGATCCACAGCCATTTTTGAAGCATTGTACTTACAGCATTCCCATCTCAAGGACGAATATAAAGTCATAAATCTCTGCCACTCCCACTTAAGTCCTCTTGTTGTTTGCTTTCTAATACAAGCCTTTCCATCTGCTCTTGCCTGGTGCTTTCTTCTCAGTTGCTGGCCTCTCCCTATAAACACACCGAAGTCTACAGACTCAGACCTCAGGTGCTGCCTGACAATGGTGCTGGTGCTGGTGATGCTCACGGCGATGAAGAGTACCCACAACCATGAGGATAACTACACAAACAACCCAAAAGATGGCTCACTTCATAAATACCTGTTGCCTTAGCTGTCTTAGAAAGTATAATGAATGTGTTTACCATAATCCCCACTGACATTGAGCAGCTAAGTCTGTAGAATGAATGCAATAAGGAAGGTCATCAAGAAATAGGAGTATTTCACTATACAGGATCCAAATTCCTGAGTGAAGCAGACACATAAAGACCCTCCTTTCGTAGCTTCCTTACTTAGCATGTCCAAACATGGTGCCAGGTCTGAAGGTCTTTCTGTTCCTCAGCCTGAATCTCTTGCAGGAGGTGAAAAGCTCCATGGTTTCTCTGAACAACCATGGATATGAGGGTGTGGTCATTGCAATTAACCCCAGTGTGCCAGAAGATGAAAGACTCATCCAAAGCATAGAGGTAAGAAAGGATTTATTATCAGCGTATTTGCATGTCAATAATTCTTTTTACCTAGGCATTTAAACAAACACACAACACACAACACACACACACACACACACACACACACACACACACACACACAAGGTTATACCCTTCCAAAAATCTCTTTGACTGTATTCATCATGTCTGCAGTATTATTACAGTCAAGATGAGTATCTGCTTAGTTTTCTATTTTTATTATATATTAAAATCAGTGTCCAAGCTCTTAATAAATTATTAGCCAACTAAGGTAATAGACTTTAGAGCAAGTGGAGAAATGTTCTTATATTTTATCTTAATGGTGTTGCTTTTACAAAATCTATACAGCAAATGTACACTTAAACTCCAGCAGTTTATTGTCTGACACTTTTCTCCAGTTGCTCCCCATGTGCATCTTCAGAAAACCTAAATTCCTTACCTATCTTGCCTTAAAGAAAACAAACCTGACACATTTTTGAAGTCGATTTGATTCTAATTTTACTTGTAATAAAAGGTTTTTAGAACACAGCACATGTGCTCTATTCTTAGATCCTCTCAGTATTACTAAGATGTGGTCCAGGTGATTCTAACACTTACGTAAATGAGAAATTAAGTGATTTATAGTCATAAAATAAATGACAGAACTGAAACCAGCCAGCCTTTCATAGTTGTAATATTACCACTTGGTAAAACTTTGTCTTTTATTATACTTGATGATAAGGAGAAATTTTTACTATACTTATTTTTTGTTATCTCTTCTCTATGTATAGTGTGTTCATTAATGACAAAGTCAACATCAAGTATAACAATATGCCAAACTATAAATTCTCTAAAATTTATTCTGTAAAATATTCTGTAAAAAAATCTGTAAAATATAAGATTCAGACTGAAAAATCTTATCCGTGCAAGACATTCTGTGCACAATACATTAATTCCCAGGACATTAGGGATAAAACATATAAAGAATAAATCCAAACACTCAACTTTCCACCATTCTCTTGAGTACTAACCCAGGCCACCTTTGGCCATTTGCCCGGGTGTCTTCTCTTCCTTCTTCTCTGGTATGCACTTGCTCCTTGGGTGGCCAGCCACCTTGCTTCTTCTACTCTCTCCTCATCTCAGGCTAAGTGTAGAGAAGTATGACCCTCAGCCTCTTTGGCATTTGTGGTAGCTTTCTAGTGCAGAAAAGCAAAAACCATCTTCAGCTGCTCTCTGCTGCTGATGGTGCATTGGATTCATTGCTGGTCCTTATAACAGTAGTTACCATCTGCATCTGGATCAGCCCCACCTTCTAATAACAGGACAGAGATCTCAGCTTGTTTGTCAAAGCTGCACAGAAGAGGGAGTGCAGCCATTATTGATTGACAGCATTCACTTTTTCACCTTTTTCCAGAAGAACTTTTATAATCTGATCCAGGCTAACAGAAGCAGCAATATGAGGAACAACCAGCTTCCTATTCTCATTCTGATTCTCATTCACTGACACTCCAAGTTGAAGCAAGAATTCAGCCATTTCTGCATGTCCAGCTGAGAATGCCCAGTGCACTGCAGATCTGCTGTCCTAGTCAGCTCTAGGGATATTGACCATGATCCTCTTTTCCAGCCCCTCCCTTCTGCTGTAGACTGGGTTCTGACTGATAAGTTAGATGCTTAACCCTTCCTTAATTTTCCAAGCATCTCCCACAGACTTCCAATCCTAATTACTTTTATAACTGATCCAACATCTTTGCTCCTATGCCAACCTTCACTGCTGGCCTCAAGAGGTTACAGGTAAAAGCACACATGAATTTGGGCACGTGTAAAGAAACTTACACGTTTAGAAGACTTTGTAAAATTATACTGTTTGAGGGAAGGGGACTTTGATTCAATTCTATTTTGTGTACATACTTTAATGCTAATTTTGTTGTGTGACATTTTTACCACAATGCACTTTAAATTTCATCAGGAAATGGTAACTCAAGCCTCTACTTACCTGTTTGAAGCCACCAAAAGAAGATTTTATTTCAGGAATGTAAGCATTTTAGTCCCAATGACCTGGAAGTCAAAATCTGAGTACTTAACACCAAAACGAGAATCATATGACAAAGTAGGTGTCACATCCCTTTCTTAAATCTTCCTGTGCCTTTTACAGATGAATACATACATTTTGGTAAATGCTAATTGTGCTGGGAGTAAAACTAGTAATACAGCTTTTATGGGTGTAAAAGAGATGATCCTTGTTTGTAAAAATCTCACTTCTTGTAATCTGACTGGGTTTGTTCTTCTGCATTTTAGGCAGAAGTCATAGTTGCTGATCCTTATCTGAAATATGGAAATAATCTCTACACACTTCAATATGGACAATGTGGAGACAGAGAACAGTACATACATTTCACTCCAAACTTCCTACTGACTGATAATTTTCATATCTATGGACCCCGAGGTACAAATATATAAAAAAAAAAAAAAAAAAATATAATATATTTTATATATATTATATATTATGTACTTCTATATATATTTTATATTATATGTACTTTTTCACTGGGAAAAGGCAAATGACAACTATTAATGTGGATTTCTAAAATGTAAAGAAAAGAAAATATTAAGTAATACCTTCATTTAGAAATATGCTGATTATAATCAACCTGTTGTATATATAAAGTTGATAATTAAATGAATCATTTGTTGATTTCATTTCCATTTTATCTTTTTTGGGCTAATGAAAATATTGATTTCTAGAGGTCTCCAGTTCAGGTTAGCAGATGAGCAAGAAATTCAAAGTAGAAGGAAAACCATCCTTAAATTATTTCAACTACAGCTTTATAGATGACAATCTTCTCTCTCAGGCAGAGTCTTTGTCCATGAGTGGGCCCATCTCCGGTGGGGAGTATTTGATGAGTATAACAGAGACCGGCCCTTCTACATGTCTGAAAAGAACACTATTGAAGCAACAAGGTATCACAGTGTGACCTAATCTGACTCTAAAACTTCCTCTTTACGGTTCTTCAGCACTTTCTATTTGGTAGTACGAGTACAATTCTAGGGTTAGATTTACTCAAACCCTATGTATGAACTGATAAGATGTTGAATTTGACTTTTAAATTAAAAGTAGCAAACACTTAGAATATTGAGGAAGTCTTGAGAACAATAGGAATCAGTGTCTTGAGAAAATAGTTCTATGAGAGAATATCAGTTAGATCAGGGAGGATGCTAGAGAACCCTCTACTCCCATCCCCTTGTGATGTGTGGTGTGTCAAGCTGCCTTGAGTCTTGCACACAGGTGCTGTTTTGGGCTCCTCTCAGCAAGGCCTTCTACCCCAACTATCAACCCCACAAAACTATCCCTTGCCTAGACAATGCCTATTCAACCTTTACCTATTTCTCCTCTTGGTCTCTCTGTTCCTCCCATTGGAGTTTAGATGCCCTGAAGAGAGTTTCCAGAGAGCATGTGTGTGCCTCCTCAGACTTCTGCTAACCAGGCTTAGCCATCCAGGAGATTTGTTTTCTCCTAATAGAGTTGAAGATCCTTGAGACTATGGGTTTTGTTTTGTTTTGTTTTTGTATTTCTCTAACAAGATCAAAACTAAGCAAAGGATTATCAAATGATAAGTATTTAAAACATTAAACAAATGAATGCATTTCCCTATCATCAGTTATGAAAAGATATATATATATATATATATATATTAGTGAAAACAATGTCCCTGCACTATTCCCAGAAACCTTGAGTCTCATCATGTATAAAATAACCTTCTTGGACAACCCTAGAGCCATCTTTCTTGAAAGACATCACAACCACTATTATCCTTGCAACACAAACAAACTGTGACATGAACTAATGTCATAAAGTATGAATAGGAAGAAATTATACACATAAAGAAGGTTTTAGAATCCTTTTCATATTCTCTGACAGGGATCTGGCAACTATCTTTGTCATGAAGCCCAACAGTTTGACGCCTGTGTCCTTTTAGTTCTTCCATTAGCAGCTTAATGGCTAGAAAAATGTAAACTACAAATTACTATACTGATTTTAAAACCATATAATTTATACATAGAAATTTAAGAAGATTTTAAACATATTTTGACTTCCTCTCCTAACTGAAAAAAAAATCCTCTGTAACTCTTAGCTAATTTAATCTTTATAATATCCATATAAGTTTGAAATTACTATCTTATCCCACAACCACAGAGGAAATATTTTTATTGATCATATCAAGAAGCCTATGACTACTTAAGAGTACAGTTTTTACTAAAACCAAGGGTGTGGACAGGTAATCACTGCGCCTACTTTTGTCGAAATGAAATGCTTGTGCATGACCAAACAGAGTTGTCACTGAGAAAAAGACTTCAGAACATTGGTCTTTATTGCTGACTTGCCTAGGTTCAATTTAAAAACAGAATGTGTGGCTTCAAAACGGGCTGAGTGTGTAGCTTTGTGGTAGAGGGCTTACCTAGCATGTATAGGCCATGGGTTCAAGAGCTTGTACCACAAAATAATCCAATTCTTTTATCATAGATGTTCCACTCATGTTTCTGGCAGAATCATGGTCATGGAATGTCAGGGAAGCAGCTGCAAATCAAGGAAATGCCGGCGAGATTCAAAGACAGGACTGTATGAGCCCAAATGTACATTTATCCCAAACAAAGCCCAAGCTGCCAGGGACTCCATAATGTTCATGCAAAGTCTTGATTCTGTAAGTACTTTCCATTTACTCAAGAAAGAATCCCTGCAAAGTATCAAGTGATGAAGGCATAAGTCTATGATAGTAAGCATCCCCACAACGAGAAAGAAAAGCACTCATTCAGCCCATGTCAAGGGTATCTGGATAGTATCCTACCCCTTCTTATTAACCTGTTCGTTATCTTCAAATGTAGCTCTGTACCCTTCTTAGTGAGTCACATAACTTCTTAAATCCTTCTCTCACTGATGTCTATTGGACCTGTGTGCAGAATAACAACCTTACTTTAATGTTTCTCCCAAGTGTTTATTCATATCACTCCCAAAGTAATCTACAATGGAGTTTTCAGCTGACATCTAGATTTTCCACTTTCTGTTCACTAAAGCTTAACAAACCATTATAAAATGATAATATTTGGGATATATACATGGCCCTGCCTCCATAAAATAGAGAGATATAAGAACAAAAGTTCACAGAGATAATGGTTTAAATACATAGTTTGATGGGTATCAACAAATGTATTAGTCAATAAACTTGACATAGAAACCCACCCTGTCCTTCTTTTTTTCCTCTTTTTTTTTCTTTTTTAGATTTTTGTAGCTTTGTTTTGAGTTATTTACATGCTCAACTCAAAATCCCCTTGTCATCTATAAACTCCCACCCTGTCCTTCTTAAGATGTAGCTGAGAGAACACTACTAAATATCACACTTAGTTCCCTTATTTTAAAAATGAAATTTAAATATTTGTTTCCCATTGTTATTGTTATGTTTATAAAGTCTAATATAAATAAGTTTAAGCTCAGTGCTTGATTCAAGGTAGGTACAAAACAAGCCTTAATTTTTTATCTTAAAATGGATATTTTCAAAATATCTAGTCATCTCTTTCCCTAGGTAAGTCCAATCTTTTTAATTTTTAATTTTTACTTGACAGATAATAAATTTATGGGATACAACGTGATATTTCAATAGACCGACAGAATGTCAAATGATGAAATAGGACTAAACAGCATATTCATTACTTTAAAGATTTATGCTCTTTCTTGTGGTAATAACATTCAAAATCCTCTCCGGCAGAGCATTTTCGGGGTTTATAGTAATAAAAACATCTACTGGAAGAATTATTAAATGCCATTCATCGCTACAAGAAATGTCTACATCTCTTACACTTTTATTATTTTTCAAGGGTATTGCTTATATGTGTCATTCTTCAGCACTAATAACAAGCTCCATGGCTAGAACTGTCCTCAAGTTTCTGGGCCAACAATGGAGATGTGGAGCATTGACAATAAAGGACTGCCATCTCTCCTATTCCACTTTTAGGGGACAGAAATTACCAGAAGCCATAACACTCTTCCTGTAAATATAATTCAGAATGGGAGATCCTCAAAAGTTTAGATGAGGAAACAAGAAGGTGACTTAATCACATGACCAGCCTCCATTCTTCATTGATGATCTAACTTTAAAATCTCCAAAAAGTGTTAGCTGTGTGTATTGATAGTATGACTCACTTGCACTAGAGGTATGTAAAAATGTATGTCCAAACACCTGATTATAAAGTTATTCTCATCAGGAGACAAATCCTGTTCAGGATGCACAAGGTAGCTAACTTTATATTTGGAAAAGAAAGTGATCCCTTACAAGTTTTTACAATATTGTGTTTGAATTGTTTTTTCAGGTGATTGAATTTTGCACAGAAAAAACCCACAATAGAGAAGCCCCAAACCTACAAAACAAAATGTGCAATTACAGAAGCACATGGGATGTAATCAAGAAGTCTGCTGATTTTCAGAATTCCTCTCCCATGATAGGAACAGAAGCCCCGCCCAGACCTGCATTTTCACTGCTGAAGTTCAAACAGCGGATAGTCTGCTTGGTGCTAGATAAATCTGGAAGCATGAAATTTGTAAGACACTTTTTGCTGACACTCTCAAATTAAGTATTAAAGTTAAATACAGAAATATAACTTAATTTTATCTTAGTCGTAATAAACTAACACACATATGTTTATGCCAATGAAACAAGATAAAAAAAGATGGTTAGAAGGAGGTTATAAGATTATGGATAACTTTATCTCATAACTTTTAATTCTCACTAGAACAAGTTTAATTGCACACACACAAAAAAATGACGTCAGGTGAAATTGTGCTTGCCTAATCTTAGTTACTCAGGAGGCTGAGACAGGAAGACCACTTGTGTCCATTGGCTTTAGGCCCATGTGGGCAACCTACCAAGATCTCTTCTCAAAAAAGAGTAAGGAAAGGAAAAAATGGAAACTATCCATGATTACACCATTGAACATATCACTTCATGCTTTCCTTATCCTCAATGTCTACATTTTTCTTCAAAAATGCAATTATATTTTGTGTGTATTATAATCTGATCTTTTACATAATATGCCTTAAAAACTCCCCATGTGAAAAAGGATTCTGTGAAAGATTTTCATAATTATGTCATGTTTACTGAAGCAGTAAGTTCAGGGCTTACATGGGTCTACACCAGGTCCTCTGCATATATAGTATAGTTAGTCACTTAGTATTTTTATGGGACTCCTGACTGTGAGAATAAGTGGGTCGCTGACTCTTATGCCTGCTCTTGGGACTCTTTCCCTCATGTTGGGTTGCCCTGTCCAATGACAATATGACAGTTTTGCTTCATCCTGTTTTATTTTGTCATGTTTGTTGTCTTTTAGAAGCCTTTCTTTTCTAATGAGAGACAAAAAGGGAGTAGATCCAGAGATAAGGAGGAACTGGGAGGAGTAGAGGGAGGAAACACTATATCAGGATATATTGTATGGGGAAATAATTTATTTTCAATAAGAAAATGGAATAAAAAAATTATGTCATATTTAATAATTATGTTATATGATCATGCAATAATTTAATCAAGCCCTTGTAGTTGACAGTCTTGATGATTTTCTACTTGGTATTTATTAAAATATACATTTTAAAAAATATTTCATTCAGGTAAATTATTTAATAGATTGTTACATAAAAAGGTAAGAGTTTTACAAATATAATATCTAGTGGTTTTAAGGTTTATTTTTTATTTTTACTTATTTTTTTTTTTTTTTTTTCGAGACAGGTTTCTCTGTTAGCTTGCGTGCTCATGTAGGCTGTCGAACTCAAAGAGATCGCCTACTCTGTTGTGCTGATTAGCTGCGTTGTTGGTTTTTTTTTGTGTTATGTTTGTTTATTGTGTATGTGAACCACTTGTGTCTTGTGCCTGAAAAGCCAAAAGAGGCCATCAGATCCTCTGGAAGTGAACGTACAGTGTGAGCCATATCTAGGTTCTGACAACTGAACCCAGATTCTCTGCAAGAGCAGAAAGAACTCTTTTTTGTTTTTTGTTTCACTTTTGTTTTTGTTCAGTTATTCTTTTGTTTTTATATCCCAACCAAAGTTTCTCCTCCACCCTTGCCTACCCCCTCCCCAATCCATTCTTCCTCCTCTGTTTCTCTTCAGATAGGGGTGGGAAGTCTTAACTGCTGAGCTAATTATCAATCCTCCAAACTGATTTTATTTCATAGATTTCATTTTTTAATGACATGAAGAAGCTAAAGTTTAAAATACAGCAAAGAATTATTACCAAGATCTATGGTCTTTGGTGATTCTTGTCTTTACCAATCTGACAAGGTTTCAAGAGACTCCAGGGTTGTTCATATGTATATACACATTTTTTTACAGGGAAACCCTATCTCTCATCTCACCCGAATGAACCAAGCAGCAGAGCTGTTCTTAATTCAAATTATTGAAAAGGGATCCTTGGTTGGCCTGGTCACATTTGATAGCACTGCTACAATCCAAAACCTTCTAGCAAGAATGACCAGTGAGAACTCCTACCTAGAGATCAGTGCAAACCTGCCTCGACAAGTCGGGAATGGAACTTCAATTTGCAATGGACTCAGAAGCGGATTCCAGGTTAAAAAAGAAAATTACTACACAGAGAAACCCTGTCTCGAAAAATCAAAAAAAAAAAAAAAAGAAAATTAATTACTGTCACTTGCCATTGACCACTTTTAACTTTTAGCGAGGGTGGTGAGCTCCTGAGCTCCTCATATATGATATTCTAACCTGATAAAAACAAGCCATCTGCAAGAAGAGAAAAGTAGCCTTCCTGCTCTCTGCAGCCCCTCTGTGTCCTGCTAGAAGACTAGGCAAATCCAGACTCCGGGCAGAAGCCCAAGGACTCCTCCAACTGAAAGACAGTTTATTCTTGCTTTTCATTTATTCAGAAATCATTTTTCTGTGATTAGTAACGTGGCTTTTCCCATTCAGGCAATTACCTCCAGTAACCAGAGGACTTCCGGCTCTGAGATCATATTGCTGACAGATGGGAAAGATGGCCAGATAAGTTCATGCTTTGAGGAAGTCAAAAGCAGTGGTGCCGTCATCCACACCATCGCTCTGGGGCCTTCCGCTGCTAGAGAACTGGAGACCTTGTCCAGCATGACAGGTACAGCAACTTCGGAAGTGTTTGGACAATCGTCTGTAGTCTGTCCTGCCGCACATGTTCTCCATAGGCTGAAAACTGCTCAAAAATTCCATCTTGAAATTCATCTTTGCTTGTTCCCACTCGGGTTCTTTTCTCCCCGCCCCCCACTCCTCCGTATGTGAACTTCTCAGGTTCTTCCTTATTGATTGTCATCGTTCATTCTGCTCCCCATTTCAACCAATACTGCTAATCAGAACCTTGTTTCTCTATGGTTTCTCAACTGTGTCCAAAACTATTTCTCAGTTTAAAGACACATTCAATCCCACAGAAAATGTTTGGACATCCCAATTTTATGGAAGAGCAAATGGACACCTAGAGGCTGTAAATGCTTTGCCTGAAAAGCCTGACTACCCGTTCAGGGCTCATTCCATCTTGGAGTGTTTCTGTCAGGTCCCAGTGCATCCTAAGCCTTGTGTGACTACTGCAGTAATCACCCAGATGGACTTCCTGACACTTACTAGTTCCATAAGTATTAATGAACACCATATTTTAAGCAATCATTTCTCCTCTGTAACCTATTCTTTCTCAGCTTCTTACATGTAAGTAATCTCTCTCTTCCTTTGTCTCCATTGTCTATTTTCATCAATCTTTACTTTGTCCTAAACGGTCAATATTTAATTATCATTGTTGTGGTTTTGATCCAACTAGAAAATAAGCCATTAGCTTCTAAGAACTGGTTTAAATTTCATTTCTGTAGTATTGTATTGCATTCAGGCTTTGCTAAGATAGCATGCACTTCTATTTAGTGGCTAATTATCAATCAAAAACAATTTTAATTCCTTAATTTCCCTTTGTTCTTATCACACTTACTTTGAGCAAGGTTTTAGTAATTGTAGAATTCTGCGTGGGACACTACAACACTGAGGATCTTGCACAGTAATGTTTTGTGGAGTGTAACTAAACATCTGAAATAGAGGGTTAAATAGATCAATGACAGCACAAGTAACTAGGCTTTCCCATTGAAAACTCCCCTTCAGGAGGGCTTCGCTTTTATGCCAATCACGATGTAAATGGCCTCATGGATGCTTTCAGCGAGATTTCATCTAGAAGTGGCAGCATCTCTCAGCAGGCTGTGCAGGTCAGCAAAACCCTTTGTCTTCTCACTGTTGTAATAAACTCCTATTATCCTAATTACTAACTAGTCTTCTC
>NC_051068.1:115957291-115970559 GCF_004664715.2 Peromyscus leucopus | reverse complement strand
TGTAAGAAACTGAGAAAGAATAGGTTACAGAGGAGAAATGATTCCTTAAAATATGGTGTTCATTAATACTTATGGAACTAGTAAGTGTCAGGAAGTCCATCTGGGTGATTACTGCAGTAGCCACACAAGCTTAGGATGCATTAGGACCTGACAGAAACACTTCATGATGGAATGAGCCCTGAACGGGTAGTCAGGCTTTTGAGGCAAAGCATTTACAGCCTCTAGGTGTCCATTTGCTCTTCCATAAAATTGGGATGTCCAAACATTTTCTGTGGGATTGACTGTGTCTTTAAACTGAGAAAGAGTTTTGGACGCAGTTGAGAAACCATAGAGAAACAAGGTTCTGATTAGCGGTATTGGTTGAAATGGGGAGCAGAATGAGCAGTGACAATCAATAAGGAAGAACCTGAGAAGTTCACATACAGAGGAGTGGGGGGCGGGGAGAAAAGAACCCAAGTGGGAACAAGCGAAGATGAATTTCAAGATGGAATTTTTGAGCAGTTTTCAGCCTATGGAGAAGAACATGTGCAGCAGGACAGACTACA
The DNA here is from genome assembly GCF_004664715.2 of Peromyscus leucopus. Lineage (NCBI taxonomy): Eukaryota > Metazoa > Chordata > Mammalia > Rodentia > Cricetidae > Peromyscus > Peromyscus leucopus. The sequence continues at coordinate 115,970,014 of NC_051068.1, read as the reverse complement.
GACGATTGTCCAAACACTTCTGAAGTTGTACCTGTCATGCTGGACAAGGTCTCCAGTTCTCTAGCAGCGGAAGGCCCCAGAGCGATGGTGTGGATGACGGCACCATTGCTTTTGACCTCCTCAAAGCATGAACTTATCTGGTCATTTTCCCCATCTGTCAGCAATATGATCTCAGAGCCGGAAGTCCTCTGGTTACTGGAGGTAATTGCCTGAATGGGAAAAACAACGTTACTAATCACAGAAAAATGATTTCTGAATAAATGAAAAGCAAGAATAAACTGTCTTTCAGTTGGAGGAGTCCTTGGGCTTCTGCTTGAGCCGGAGTCTGGATTTGCCTAGTCTTCTAGCAGGACACAGAGGGGCTGCAGAGAGCAGGAAGGCTACTTTTCTCTTCTTGCAGATGGCTTGTTTTTATCAGGTTAGAATATCATATATGAGGAGCTCAGGAGCTCACCACCCTCACTAAAAGTTAAAAGTGGTCAATGGCAAGTGACAGTAATTAATTTTCTTTTTTAACCTGGAATCCGCTTCTGAGTCCATTGCAAATTGAAGTTCCATTCCCGACTTGTCAAGGCAGGTTTGCACTGATCTCTAGGTAGGAGTTCTCACTGGTCATTCTTGCTAGAAGGTTTTGGATTGTAGCAGTGCTATCAAATGTGACCAGGCCAACCAAGGATCCCTTTTCAATAATTTGAATTAAGAACAGCTCTGCTGCTTGGTTCATTCGGGTGAGACACGTGATAGGGTTTCCCTGTAAAAAAAAATGTGTATATAGTATATATAGATATATGAACAACCCAGGAGTCTCTTGAAACTTTGTCAGATTGGTAAAAGACAAGAATCACCAAAGACCATAGATCTTGGCAATAATTCTTTGCTGTATTTTAAACTTTAGCTTCTTCATGTCATTAAAAAATGAAATCTATGAAATAAAATCAGTTTGGCCGTTTGATTGTTAGCTCAGCGGTTAAGACTTTCCACCCCTATCTGAAGAGAAACAGAGGAGGAAGAATGGATTGGTGATGGGGTAGGAGAGGGTGGAGGGGAAACTTTGGTTGGGATGTAAAAACAAAAGAATAACTGAACAAAAACAAAAATGAAACAAAAAACAAAAAAGAGTTCTTTCTGCTCTTGCAGAAATCTGGGTTCAGTTGTCAGAACCCAGATATGGCTCACACTGTACCTCCAATGCCAGAGCATCTGATGGCCTCTTTTGGCTCTTCAGGCATGAGAAGTCTCATGAAAATACTGAGTAACTATACTATATATACAGAGGATCTGGTGTAGACCCATATAAGCCCTGAATTTACTGCTTCAGTAAATATGGCATAATTATTAAAATCTTTCACAGAATCCTTTTTCACATGGGGAGTTTTTAAGGCATATTATGTAAAAGATCAGATTACAATTCACACAAAATGTAATTACATTTTTGAAGAAAAAGGTAGACATTAAGAAGAAGAAAAGCATGAAGTGATATGTTCAATGGTGGAATCATGGATAGTTTCCATTTTTTCCTCTCCTTATTCTTTTTTGAGATGAGATCTTGGTAGGTTGCCCACATGGGCCAAAAGCTGATAGACACAAGTGGTCTTCCTGTCTCAGCCTCCTGAGTAGCTAAGATTAGGCAAGCGCAATTTCACCTGACTTTATTTTTCTGTGTGTGTGCAATTAAACTTTTTGTAGTTAGAACTAAAAGTTATGAGATAAAAATTGTCCATAATCTTATAACCTCCTTCTAACCATCCTTTTTTATCTCATTGTTCATTGCCATAAACATGTGTGTTAGTTTATTACAACTAAGATAACATTAAGTTATATTTCTGTATTTAACTTAAATATTTAATTTGAGAGTGTCAGCAAAAAGTGTCTTACTGATTTCATGCTTGCAGATTTATCTAGGACCAAGCAGACTACCTGCTGTTTGGATTTCAGCAGTGAAAATGCAGGTCTGGGCAGGGCTTCTGTTCCTATCATGGGAGAGGAATTCTGAAAATCAGCAGACTTCTTGATTACGTCCCATGTGCTTCTGCCATTGCACATTTTGTTTTGTAGGTTTGGGGCTTCTCTATTGTGGGTTTTTTTCTGTGCAAAATTTAACCACCTGAAAAAAAGGAAAAAAAAAAAAACAATTCAAACATGATATTGTAAAAACTTGTAAGGGATCACTTTCTTTTCCAAATATGAAGTTAGCTACCTTGTGCATCCTGAACAGGATTTGTCTCCTGATGAGAATAACTTTATAATCAGGTGTTTGACATACATTTTACATACCTCTAGTGCAAGTGAGTCATACTATCAACACACACACAGCTAACGCTTTTTGGAGATTTTAAAGTTAGACCATCAATGAAGAATGGAGGCTGGTCATGTGATTAAGTCACCTTCTTGTTTCCTCATCTAAACTTTTGAGGATCTCCCATTTGGAATTATATTTACAGGAAGAGTGTTATGGCTTCTGGTAATTTCTGTCCCCTAAAAGTGGAATAGGAGAGATGGCAGTCCTTCATTGTCAATGTGCCACATCTCCATAGTTGGCCCAGAAACTTGAGGACAGTTCCTCTAGCCATGGAGCTTGTTATTAGTGCTGAAGAATGACACATATAAGCAATACCCTTGAAAAATAATAAAAGTATAAGAGATGTACACATTTCTCCTAGTGATGAATTGCATCTAACAATTCTGTCAGTAGATGTTTTTATTACTATAAACCCTGAAAAAATCCTCTCCAGGAGGATCTTACCACAAAAAAAGAGCATAGATCTTTAAAATAATGAATATGCTATTTAGTCCTATTTCATCATTTACATTCTGTCTATTGAAATGTCACATCGTATCCCATAAATTTATTATATGGCAAGTAAAAATAAAAATTAAAAAAGATTGAGCTTATCTAGGGAAAGAGATGACTAGATATTTTGAAAATACATTATCCATTTTAAGATAAAAATTTAAGGCTTGTTTTGTACCTACCTTGAATCAAGCACTGAGCTTAAACTTATTTATATTAGACTTTATAAACATAACAATAACAATGAGAAACAAATATTTCAATTTCATTGTTAAAATAAGCGGACTAAGTATCATAGTTAGTAGTGTTCTCTCAGCGACATCTTGAGAATGACAGGGTGGGTTTCTATGTCAAGTCCATTGACTATTACATTTGTTGAAACCCATCAAACTATGTATTTAAACTATTATCTCTGTGAACTTTTGTTCTTATATCTCTCTATTTTATGGAGGCAGGACCATGTATATATCCCAAATATTATCATTTTATAATGGTTTGGTAAACTTTAATGAGAAGAAAGTGGAAAATCTAGATGTCAGCTGAAAACTCCATTGTAGATTACTTTGGGAGTGATATGAATAAACACTTTGGAGAAACATTAAAGTAAGGTTGTTATTCTGCTCACAGGTCCAATAGACATCAGTAAGAGAAGGATTTAAGAAGTTATGTGACTCACTAAGAAGGGTACAGTGCTACATTTGAAGATAATGAACAGGTTAATAAGAAGGGGTAGGATACTATCCAGACACCCTTGACATGGGCTGAATGAGTGCTTTTCCTTCTCGTTGTGCGGATGCTTACTATCACAGACTTATACCTTCATCACTTAATACTTTGCAAGGATTCTTTCTTGAGTAAATGGAAAGTACTTACAGAATCAAGACTTTGCATGAACATTATGGAGTCCCTGGCAGCTTGGGCTTTGTTTGGGATAAATGTACATTTGGGCTCATACAGTCCTGTCTTTGAATCTCGCCGGCATTTCCTTGATTTGCAGCTGCTTCCCTGACATTCCATGACCATGATTCTGCCAGAAACGTGAGTGGAACATCTATGATAAAAGAATTGAATTACTTTTGTGGTGCAAACTCTTGAACCCATGGCCTGTACATGCTAGGCAAGCCCTCTACCACAAAGGTACACCATCAGCCCCAGTTTTGAAGCCACACATTCTGTTTTTAAATTGAACCTAGGCAAGTCAGCAATAAAGACCAATGTTCCGAAGTCTTTTTCTCAGTGACAACTCTGTTTGGTCATGCACAATCATTTCATTTTGACAAAAGTAGGCACAGTGATTGCCTGTCCACACCCTTGGTTTTAGTAAAAACTGTATTTTCTCTGTACACTCTTAAGCAGCCATTGGCTTCTTGATATGATCAATAAATATATTTCCTCTGTGGTTGTGGAATAAGATAGTAATTTCAAACTTACATGGGATATTATAAAGATTAAATTAGGTAAGAGTTACACAGGAATTATTATTTTTTTTTTAGTGAGGAGAGGAAGTCAAAATATGCTTAAAATCTTTTAAAATTTCTATGTATAAATTATATGGTTTTCAATTCGGTACAGTAATTTGTAGTTTACATTTTTTATAACCAGTAAGCTGCTGATGGAAGAACTGGATGGACTCAGGCATCAAACCGTTGGGCTTCATGACAAAGATAGTTGCCAGATCCCTGTTAGAGAATATGAAAAGGATTCTAAAACCTTCTTTATGTGTATAATTTCTTCCTATTCATACTTCATGACATTAGTTCATATTACAGTTTGTTTATGTTGCAAGGATAATAGTAGTTGTAATGTATTTCAAGAGAGATGTCTCTAGGGTTGTCTGAGAAGGTTATCTTATACATGATGAGACTCAAAGTTTCTGGGAACAGTGCAGGGACACTGTAAATGTGGGTTTAGAGCCTTGTTTACACTAGTATATATCTTTTTATAACTGATGATAGTGAAATGCATTCATTTGTTTAATGTTTTAAATACTTATCATTTGATAATCCTTTGCTTAGTTTTGACTTTGTTAGAAAACTACAAAAGCAAAACAAAACAAAACCCATAGTCTCAAGGATCTTCAACTCTATTGGGAGAAAACAAATCTCCTGGATGGCTAAGGCTGTTTAGTAGAAGTCTGAGAGAGGCACACACTTGCTCTCTGGAAACTCTCTTCAGAGTATCCAACCTCTAATGGGAGGAGCAGAGAGACCAAGAGGAGAAACAGGTAAAGGTTGAATAGACATTGTCTAGGCAAGGGGTAGTTTTGTGGGGTGGAAGTTGGGATAGGTGACCATGCTGAGAGCAGCCCTACCTGTGTGCAAGACTCAAGGCAGCTTGACACACCACACATTACAAGGGGATGGAAGCAGAGGGTTCTCTAGCATCCTCCCTGATCTAACTGATATTCTCTCATAGAATTATTTTCTCCATACACTGGTTCCTATTGTTCTCAAGACTTCCTCAATATTCTAAGTGTTTGCTACTTTGAATTTAAAAGTCAAATTAAACATCTTACCAGTTCATACATAGAGCTTTTGTAAATCTAACCCTAGAATTGTACTTGAACTACCTAATAGAAAATGCTGAAGAGCCAGCCATAAATTGGAAGTTTTAGAGTCAGATTAGTTCACACTGTGATACCTTGTTGCTTCAACAGTGTTCTTTTCAGACATGTAGAAGGGCCGGTCTCTGTTATACTCATCAAATACTCCCCACCAGAGATGGGCCCACTCATGGACAAAGACTCTGCCTAAGAGAGAAGATTGTCATCTATAAAGCTGTAGTTGAAATAATTTAAGGATGATTTTTTCCTTCTACTTTGAATTTCTTGCTCATCTGCTAACCTGAGCTGGAGACCTCTAGAAATCAATATTTTTCATTAGCCCAAAAAAGATAAAATGGAATGAAACTAAAAAATGACTCATTTAATTATCAACTTTATATATACAACAGGATGATTATAATCAGCATATTTCTAAATGAAGGTATTACTTAATGTTTACTTTACTTTACATTTTAGAAATCCACATTAATAGTGGTGGTTTGCTTTTCCCCATTGGAAATATGAAGTATAAAATATATATTTCTACCTCGGGGCCCATAGATACGAAAATTATCAGTGAGTAGGAAGTTTGGAGTAAAATGTATATACTGTCCTCTGTCTCCACATTGTCCATATTGAAGTGTGTAGGGATCATCTCCATATTTCAGATAAAGATCAGCAACTATGACTTCTGCCTAAAATGCAGAAGAACAAACCCAATCAGATTACAAAGGTTTTAGAAATGACATTTTACAAACAAGGATAATTTCTTTTACACCCATAAAAGCTGTATTACTAGTTTTATTCCCAACACAATTAGCATTTACCAAAATGTACATGTTCATTTGTAAAAGGCACAGGAAAAAGTTTAAGAGAGGGATATGACACCTACTTGGTCATATGATTCTCGTTTTGGTGTTAAGTATTCAGATTTTGACTTCCAGGTCATTGGGACCAAAATGCTTACATTCCTGAAATAAAATCTTCTTTTGGTGGCTTCAAACAGGTAAGTAGAGGCTTGAGTTATCATTTCCTGATGAAATTAAAAGTGCATTGTGGTAACTGAAAGACCCTAACCCTTCAGGCTTACACTCCCCAAGCCCCAGGAAATGAGAAACCAAAAAAACTAGTTCCAAGGGCCACCTGACTCAGCCATTATTCAACCTGTGACAATGTAACAATGTAAAAAGATTTCTGTTAAGAAATGTGCTCGATTGTGACTGGGATAGTTGCAAGTGTTCCAGGAAGGACCACCGTATGTAAACTCCACTCCTGCCTTGATACCCCCCTTGAGGTTTCAGGAAGAATGTACCTGTTGACGAAACTGTACCCACTCTGTGATCACTCTGTAACCAGACCATGATCTTAGGAAATTATCCTCTAGACATAAATCAATCGAAATGACATTATATGAAAATTGTAATCTTGTGGGTTTTGTGGATTTTTCCTTTAAAAAGCACTCATGGGGCTGCAGTAGGTTGTGACTCTTGTTCTTGGGAGCAGAGGAGCCCTTCTGTACAGAAGCTTCAATAAAATCCTAGTGCTGTTGCATCAATTGGACTGGAGTCTGGGTTCTTGGGGCACCCATTTGAGACCCTAAACTTTGGGGTCCAACATTTGGAGGCCCCAGCGGGATTTTTGGGGTGCCCTCGGACCCTCACTCTGCCAGTTGGATGTAAAAACGAGGTCGATCTATGTTTTATGTTACTGTGTCTTGTCCTTTGTCTGGTTGATTTGGCATTTGTATTTGGTGCCTGCAGAAGAGTGCAGGATCTGTATTTGGGACTCGCGTGGGGAGCAGACATGCTCAGACATCACCGGGTCCCCCCTCTGGAGGGGAAGGAGGCAGACATAGTGTCTCTCCTTCCTGGGGGTAGTGAGGCTGCAGGCTGTTTGCGGCCACTCCCATCTGAATTTGTGCTTTTGGGTTTGGAGCCAGATCACCACCTCGAGGATTGTGTCTATCCATTCTTTGTGTGTGTTTTATCTGTCTTTGTCTATCTTTACCGCTTTCCTTCCCTCTCTATGGGGCAACAACTAATTACCTCCCTAAGTCTGACTTTAGATAACTGGAGAGATGTGCTCCCTCGGGCTAACAACGCCTGTCTGGAAGTCAAGAAAAAAAAAAAAGGATGACCTTCTGTTTCTCTGAACGGCCAGCCTTTGAGGTTGGCTGGCCGGGGAACGGGACTTTTAATGTTGATTGATGTCATTTTGCAGGTCATTTCACCTGCCCCAGCAGCACTGGGACCCAGACCCCCACCTCTCCCTTCTCACACTCCCCTTATACCCTTACCCTCAGCTCCGTAGCCATCAGCCCAGACAGCTTCCCAGCTGTTTCCCAGCTCTCCTACTTCCTCCCTTTACCCTCTTAAGGAAATCCAGCATGAAAAACCCCCAGTCTTTCCAGAGGACTGGGAAGACTAATGATGGAATCACCCCCCTCATGCAGATCCACCTGCCGGCACAGGAAAAAAAAATCCTCCAAAACGTTCCAGAGGCGAACTCTCCCGGCCTAGACCAGTCTCCCTGCTGGGATCCCTTCCTTCCACTAAGCAGCAGCCTTGGCTCCCGCCATGATGGGGTGGTGGAGGGAAGAGACATTGGCTAGGCAGCCTGTAAGTATTGGGCAGAGCTGGCCCGGGAGCCAGCTGGAGCCTTGAGGAGCTCAGAGTGTGGGGGCTGGTGGAGAACTAACTGCCCTTCCAGGGTCACAGCTGACAGGTCTGTGGGCCCAGCCAGGGCATGGAGTCACTTTTAGTCTGCTGCTCTCTTGCACTTAAAAATATGAGATTAATAGCAATCCTTTGCTCCCATGTTGCATGCCTGCTGGTCCTCTGTCCTCTTCATCTCCCATGCTGTTGGGTGAGACTCCCAAGACCTGCCCTGGAGCTAAAACCTGATCAGGATCTGGCTCCAAGAATAAAACGTCACTCCCTATATGAGGCTATGATGTAAAAGGTCAGTAAACTGTTTGTTATGATTTCTTCTACCTGCAAATACTAAAGTGAGAGTTAATTCTGGTTGGTTTTCATCTTAAAAATGGCTAATGATTCTATTCTGCAAACTGCTTATGTATATATAAGGACATGTATATGACTTAAAAATATAAGCAAGCTTTAACTGTATGTATATATATGTGTATATATATATATATATAACTTAGATCCAACTATATGTATGTGTGCAAATAATTATTGTTTTTAAAAAATATGTAACACCTAAGTACTTGTGTCTTTACCAAGTGTTCAACAGCGAGTTTCTAGAAAATTTAAATAGATAACAACATATGTTTAATAAATAAGATATTTGATAAATATTAAAGCTACACATCAATGCTTTTACACAGAAATATACCTTGCTCTGGCAGCTAAACTTTGTAATTTAAGATTTACCCATGTAAAATAATAATGATTTTAAAAACATAAAAGAATCATAGGAAACAGCTGAGGTTTGCAAATATATGACAGGACTAAGGTTTCAAAAAGAGTCTGGTTGCAGTGGTAGACCTTAGCAGTTTTAAAAATTGCCAATGTCAGGTGATGATCACCGAAAAGCACCAGCCATAATAAAATAAAATAAAACAGACAGGCTATGTATGTGCTGCCAAAGGTAGGGCCAAAGAAATCATCCAAACCTCTAAATAAAAAAAAAAGTACTTTATTGTTATTACAAAAGACTTTGAGAGATCTTAATTCTTTAAGAACAGTTTTTATAGTTAAAAACCAATGACTTAAAAATGTTTCTTCTTACCCAAGGTACATTCAGGCTTAAGAATGTTGTCTAGTCTCCTTGTATTTGCTAAGTTTGTTAAACTTATTTGGATAAGCTGATACATATATATGTCTTATATTGATATTTTGTTTTGACTTCTTTACTGAACCTGTATTTGATGCTAGAAAAGAGCTTCAACTTAAAAACATTGTTTTTAATAGTCAGTCATGAATAATCAAGTTTCTTTTTAATTGTAGTCAAGGTAAAGAAATACTGATATAATATTATAAGAATAAGTTTACTCATTTACTCAGTCCCATGCATATGTTTTCAGGGTTGAGCTTAAAACAAGTAATTAGAAACAAAGTTTATCTATTCAGGCATCTGGACGGCCCTCACTTCAGAGATCTGCAGAATATGACATTTAAATGTTGATCTAAAAGTTTATTATATCAGATAGGCTTCCAGATCTAGCAGTGACCCAAGGTCTCCAAAGAAGATTACATACGAGGCACCACAACATCTCTGCCTGGATTATGACAACGCTGACCACAGGGCAAGATGCCCCAGTGCAACGCCTGCTGCCAGGACCCAGCCCAGACTGTGGACAAGCAGTAGGACACTGAAATTGATTGCACCCTTTTGCCTGGTCCAGGTCAGTCTTCCGTGTTCCTATTCCACAGGAAAAATACTCTGCCTTATGGGCCTGATGGCGGAAGAAGATTGAGCTGTTCTGACTGGTGCCTCCAATGCTATGGAGACCTGGGTAGGGATTGGTCCCTGTAATTTATAGGATTGGATGCTTCTTCTTCTTCTTTTTTTTTTTTTTTAGTGTTTTTTAAACTTTATTTATTTATTTATTTAATTTTATTTTACAATACAATTCAGTTCTACATATCAGCCACGGATTCCCTTGTTCTCCCCACTCCCACCCCCTCCCCTTCCCCCCAGCCCACCACCTATTCCCACCTCCTCCAGGGCAAAGCCTCTCCAGAGGACTGAGATCAACCTGGTAGACTCAGTCCAGGCAGGTCCAGTCCCCTCCTCCTAGGCCGAGCCTAGAGACCCTGCATAAGCCCCAGGTTTCAAACAGCCAACTCATGCAATGAGCACCGGACCTGATCCCACTGCCTGGATGCCCTCCAAACATATCAAGCCAATCAACTGTCTCACCCATTCAGAGGACCTGATCGAGTTGGGGGCCCTTCAGCCATTGGTTCATAGTTCATGTGTTTCCATTCGTTTGGCTGTTTGTCCCTGTGCTTTATCCAACCTTGGTTTCAACAGTTCTTGCTCATATAAACCCTCCTCTTTCTCGCTAACTAGACTCCCAGAGCTCCACCCAGGGCCTAGCCATGGATCTCTGCATCCAGTTCCCTCAGTCATTGGACAGGGTTTCTAGCATGAAAATTAGGATGTTTGGCCATTCCATCACCAGAGTAGGTCAGTTCCGGCTGTCTCTCGACCATTGCCGGCAGTCTATTGTCGGGGTATCTTTGTGGATTTCTGTGGGCCTCTCTAGCACTTTGCTTCTTTCTATTCTCATGTGGTCTTCATTTACCATGGTCTCCTATTCCTTGTTCTTCCTCTCTGTTCTTGATCCAGCTGGGATCTCCCGCTCCCCCAAGCTCTCTTTCCCTCAACCCTCACACTTCATTACCCCCAATTACGTCCAGGTTGATCATGTAGATCTCATGCATTTCTCTGTCATTGAGCCAACCCTGTGTCTTTCTTGGGGTTCTGTTTTCTAGGTAGCCTCCCTGGAGTTGTAAATAGCAGTCTAGTCATCTTTGTTTAACATCTAGTATCCTCCTATGAGTGAGTACATACCATGTTTGTCCTTCTGAGTCTGGGTTACCTCACTCAGGATGATTTTTTTCTAGATCCATCCATTTGCCTGCAAACCTCATAATGTCATTGTTTTTCTCTTCTGAGTAGTATTCCATTGTGTATATATACCACATTTTATTTATCCATTCTTCAGTTGAAGGGATTCTAGGTTGTTTCCAGGTTCTGGCTATTGCAAACAATGCTGATATGAACATAGCTGAGCAAGTGCCTTTGTGGTATGATTGAACATTCCTTGGGTATATGCACAAAAATAGCTGGGTCTTGGGAGACTGATTCCCAATTTTCTAAGAAAGCGCCATATTGATTTCCAAAGTGGTTGTACAAGCTTGCATTCCCACCAGCAGTGGAGGAGAGTTCCCCTAGCTCCACATCCTCTCTAGCATAAAGCTGTTTTCAGTGTTTTTGATCTTAGCCATTCTGACAGGTATAAGGTGGTATCTCAGAGTTGTTTTGATTTTCATTTCCCAGATGATTAGGGATGTTGAGCAATCCCTTAAATGTCTTTCAGCCACTTGAGTTTCCTCTGTTGAGAATTCTCTGTTTAGTTCTATAGCCCATTTCTTAATTGGACTTTTGGGCATTTTGATGTCTAATTTCTTGAGTTCCTTATATATTCTGGATATCAGTCCTCTGTCAGATGTGGGGTTGTGAAGACCTTTTCTCATTGTGTAGGCTGTCGCTTTGCCTTGTTGACCATATCCTTTGCTCTACAAAAGCTTCTCAATTTCAAGAGGTCCCATTGATTGATTGTTTGTCTCAGTGTCTGTGCTACTGGTGTTATATTTAGGAAGTGATCTCCTATGCCAATGTGTTCAAGACTACTTCCTACTTTCTCTTCTAGCAGGTTCAGAGTAGCAGGATTTATGTTGATTTCCTTGATCCACTTGGACTTAAGTTTTGTGCATGGTGACAGATATGGATTTATTTGCAGACTTCTACACATTGATATCCAGTTATGCCAGCACCATTTGTTGAAGATGCTTCCTTTTTTCCATTGTACACTTTTGGCTTCTTTGTCAAAAATTATATGTTCATAGGTGTGCAGGTTAATGTCAGGGTCTTCAATTCGATTCCATTGGTCCACATGTTGGTTTTTATGCCAATACCAAGCTGTTTTTATTACTGTAGCTCTATAGTAGAGCCTGAAGTCAGGGATTGTGATGCCTCCATAGGTTGTTTTATTGTACAGGATTCTTTTGGCTATCCTGGTTTTTTTGTTTTTCCATATGAAGTTGAGTATTATTCTTTCCAGGTCTGTGAAGAATTGCCTTGGTATTTTGATGGGGATTGCATAGAATCTGTAGATTGCTTTTGGTAAAATTGCCATTTTTACTATGTTATTCCTGCCTATCCATGAGCATGGGTGATCTTTCCATTTTCTGACATCTTCTTCAATTTCTTTTTTCAGGGACTTAAAGTTCTCATCATATAGGTTCTTCACTTGCTTGGTTAGTGTTACCCCAATGTATTTTTATGTCATTTGTGGCTATTGTAAAGGGTGATGTATCTCTGATTTCCTTCTCAGCTTCTTTGTCCATTGTATATAGGAGGGCTACTGATTTTTTTGAGTTGATCTTGGTCACTTATGTATACTATCATATCATCTGCAAATAGTGAAAGTTTGACTTCTTCCTTGCCAATTTGTATCCCTTTGATCTCCTTTTGTTGTCTTATTGCTCTAGCTAGAACTTCTAGTACTATATTGAATAAATATGGGGAGAGTGGACAGCCTTGTCTTGTTCCTGAATTTAGTGGTATCGCTTTGAGTTTCTCTCCGTTTAATTTGATGTTTGCTGTTGGCTTGCTATAAATTGCCCTTTATACT
>NC_051068.1:115805824-115956791 GCF_004664715.2 Peromyscus leucopus | reverse complement strand
ATATCAATCTTTACTTTGTCCTAAACGGTCAATATTTAATTATCATTGATGTGGTTTTGATCCAACTAGAAAATAAGCCATTAGCTTCTAAGAACTGGTTTAAATTTCATTTCTGTAGTATTGTATTGCATTCAGGCTTTGCTAAGATAGCATGCACTTCCTTTTGGTGGCTGATTATCAATCAAAAACAATTTTAATTCCTTAATTTCCCTTTGTTCTTATCACACTTTGAGCAAGGTTTCAGTAATTGTAGAATTCTGCATGGGACACTACAACACTGAGGATCTTGAACGTAATGTTTTGTGGAGTGTAATTAAACATCTGAAATAGAGGGTTAAATAGATCAATGACAGCACAAGTAACTAGGCTTTCCCATTGACAACTCCCCTTCAGGAGGGCTTCTCTTTTATGCGGGCTTCTCTTTTATGCCAATCACGATGTGAATGGCCTCATGGATGCTTTCAGCGAGATTTCATCTACAAGTGGCAGCATCTCTCAGCAGGCTGAGCAGGTCAGCAAAACCTTTTGTCTTCTCACTGTTGTAATAAACTCCTATTATCCTAATTACTAACTAGTCTTCTCTAACAAATAACTCTTCCTTAAAAAACGGTTCTGTTGTATAGAGGAAGCACTTCCTTACTGAATTGGTTCCCATGGCTTACACATGCCTCATCTCCTCCAGTCCTTCATTCCTTATAACATTATTTTTACTCTTTATAATTTTTGTAAATTTAATTTTAATAATTTAATTTTTTCCTTACCTATTATTTTACTGAAAAAAATATTTAACTATTTTAACTGAAATATTTTTAAATCCAAAATTTAACTACTAAACTTTAAAATTCCATAGTAATAACATAGGGGGTTTTGTATGTTTGTTTTTTATTTCTGTAACAGTTGGAGAGCAAAGCCTTGAATATTAAAGGGAAGGAATTGATAAACGGTACAGTACTGGTGGATAGTACCGTTGGCAATGACACATTCTTTGTTATCACCTGGACAATTCAAAAGCCAGAAATTATTCTTCAAGATCCAAAAGGAAAAAAATACACAACCTTAGATTTCCAAGGTGATGATAAGCTAAATATTTTCTCTGTTCTGACTTCAAATACCAGGCATCGCGGAGGTAATGTATTCTTTGGTTTTCATCAATTATCAATTTAGATTAGAAAATAAAGGCTGTCAGGGACAAGGACAGAATCTCTAGTTAGTGGAAAAATGCAGACCCTCCATAAGACAGGGAACTAGATCATCTTACAGTCAGGTTGCCTAGCAACAGGACATTAAGTCAGAGCCCTTGACCCTTTCACCCTGTAAACATCATATACAAACATCCTGTTAGCTTGCCCCACCTTATGCAGATGACAGCTTCTTGCTCCCCCCACCCTGCAGGAACTATATAAACCCTTCTGGAAGAAAATAAAGTTGCACCTTGATCAGAATCTAGACTTGGTGTGTTTTCCTTTGTATCTCCTGTCCCTACATTCCCTCCTTAGGGTGGTCAAGAAGCCATTATAGCCCTGCAGGCGGGGCAAAAGTGCCCTTCTGTGTTCTCAATGCTAAAACAGTAACAGATAAGTCATCTTAAAAATAATCTTAATAGAACACATAGGGACTCATACCCATGTTATTAGTTTATGAAATCAGATATTAAAATCATTACTTAGGCTGAGGCAGTGTCTGAGTGGTGCACTAGCTTAGCTTGCATGAGGCCCTGGCTCCCTCCTCATCATCAAACAAGAAATCATTATTCTTCTTTTACATTTCTAGGTAATTATATATCCTAAGCACAGAATAAGAAAACACTATCAAAGCAATTAATATATGTTTGGTTTTTTTTTTTTTTCAGACAGGGACTTGGACCTACAGCCTCTTTAATAAGGCTGGCAAATCTCAGTCGCTAGCCATGACAGTGACCACTCGAGCAAGAAGTCCTACCACACCCCCAGTAATTGTAACTGCTCACATGAGTCAAAACACAGCACAGTACACTAGACCAATGATTGTGTATGCACGAGTCAGCCAAGGGTTTCTGCCTGTTCTGGGAGCCAGTGTCACAGCCACTATAGAAGCTGAAGATGACATCAAGTCACACTGGAGCTCTGGGACAACGGGGCAGGTAATGGGAACCCGCGTTGACACCACAGCATTTAAATTCTCTCTCTGGACTCTATCTCAATGCTTCCTCTGTAGGCTTAAGAACTGTATTTCAAAGTGAATGGAATCTAGTTGTAATGTGTCAAACCTCTGCACAGACGTAAACACCATCGTCATCTTCAGAGCTGGTGAGCAGTTTTACTTGAACCATGGAAGGAAGTTGAGTACAGTTCTTCTCCATCTCCATTGTCAGTTTTAATGTACTTCGTTTTCTCTATATTTTCTTATCTTGGTAAGTTTCTTATACGAAATAAGAACAGCTATTACTAATCAAATGTGCACCACAAAAGGACTGAACACCTACTGTGAATTACTCCAACACTACAGGGTCATCATGTGACCAAGACAAGCTTTGAAGCAAAACGGTGTGACTCTAGGATTCATGTACTTGAAACTGTGCTATCTTATCTGTGAAATCACTGACATCACCTGTGCTCACAGTCACAACTGTCATTTTTCTAACTAGATGACTAATTCTTACATTCCATTGCCAAGGTGCTGATACACTCAAAAATGATGGCGTCTACTCAAGATATTTTGCAGAGTACCATGGAAATGGGAGATACAGCTTAAAAGTCAGGGTCACGGCAAGAAAAACCATCACTAAAGTAAATTTAAAACAACCAAACAAGGCTCTAAATGTACCTGGCTATGTTGAAAATGGTAAGTAACATTCAAACAGAAATATGTGTGGTTTTAGGTCTAATGAATACAACAAACATCAAAAATCATAATGGACTACTGAAAATCCAGGCATGTAATTCCTTGTAATCATCTGAATGTTTCAAAGTCAAACTCAGGTCAGTGGAGTTGTAGACCATATTTCTGCATATTTTGTTAATACCCCTTCAAGTCATCATTCCATTTACATCGATAAAGCTCACTCAGCATCTTTATGATGCAGACTCTGTGCTAGGTGCTGGAGCTGCAAATACAGATAATACAACTTGTGTCCTAAAAAAATTTACAGGCAAGTGTTAGATATAGTTTAACTAAAATGTACTGTTCCCTCATCCATTTCAAAATTCTGTTAAAACAAGCTTTTCTTTCAATAAACGTTTTACGTTTCAATATCTGCTGTTAATCAACATTAGCACTGAGTAGCTTCAAGATCAACCTACAAAAACAGACATGAAAACATAGAAAGTTACTTTTTTTTTTGCGGGTGTGTAGATACAATTATATGGAATCCACTGAGATCTGAGTATTCGGTAGTAGTCACAGACACTGTTATGGTAAACACAGAAATCCCTAGAGGGTCCTTCACTGTGTCTGGAACTTCATTCACTGTGTCTGGAGCACCTCATGGTGGGGGCCACACTCCTGTGTTCCCACTCAGTAAAGTGACAGATCTGGAAGCCCAGTTTAAAGGAGATAATCTTCACCTTATGTGACAAGAAGGATGACAGGAAGGAAATCAAGATGCGGTCGAGGCCGCACTAGGTCCCGAGCACATTAGTGTAATTAGTGCTCATCCGGCTTCTGTGCCTTTGACTCAGCCTCATCTCTTCTCTGGTCTCTCACTGAGTGCCCCACCCCCACCCCATTACTCCTTCTTTCAACTTAATAAAAAGTCACAGAAGATACTCACGGTCTTTACTGCACATGAACATTATGCGTTCCTTGTTCTAATTTAAAACTGAGTTCAGCTCTTTCTACGTCCTTCTAAAAAGAAACCTGGACTCTGGGTGGCGGGCTGGTATTACCGATACTGAATTCTGTGACTGTGAATTTTTGTAACTGGACATTTTTTGAAATAACTGTTCATATACTTGTCTTTAAAGTCAGTGAGACGAGATAGCCAGATACAAAGTGTACCTGGGCTCTCCATCACTAAAGCTCGGCATGCAAGTCTGGTAACTCCTACGCAGGTGCAGTGCAGTACAGAGAACCGTCCTGGTAACTCTTAACACCTGTCTCTTTTCAGAATGAGTAAGCATTCTTGGTATATAGAAGATTTTAACAAGGCTACTTTAGTGAATACTCATTTTCTTACTCCTAAAGAGGCTGGCTCAAAAGAAAAATTTAAATTCAAACCAGAAAATATTGAAAATGGTACCAAGCTTACATTGGGATTCAGGGCATCAATGAAGCCATCCTCAGATCAGAGGTCTCCAACATTGCCGAGGCTGTCAAGTTTATTCCTGGTTTGGGTACCAAAATGCCCGCATCCAGTTTCACAATTTTTCTATTTGTTGCAACTTTATTCATATTTTAAACTGAAAATTGTAGCAGAACTAAAATTCCATCTTATTTAGAATGAATTTACCATTCTCATTGTCTGCTACACAATCTTTATAAAAATAAAAGTGAATGTTCAATGTTGTAAATTTTGTATCTGAGTCAATTAAAATCAACTAAGTTGCTCTATATAAATCAGAGTATTTCCTTGATATAACTTTGAAGAGGATGAGTTAAAATGAACAACTCATTTTCCAAATATTAATATAGCAAAAGCTATTGCAGTAAATATAATATGTAATTTTATAGAAATAAATGTACAAAGAAACAATATAAACCTCAGAAAGAGAAAATGATGTCTGTTTGCAGTGTAAATCAACCAAAAAGAAAGAAAGGAAGAAAGAAAGAAAGAAAGAAAGAAAAAAAAAAGAAAGAAAGAAAGAAAGAAAGAAAGAAAGAAAGAAAGAAAGAAAGAAAGAAAGAAAGAAAGAAAGAAAGAAAGACTAATTTTCATGGAGCATTGGGAAACTAATTCAATGCACAGACAAGAAAAAAGTAGTATTCTGTAGGCAGTGTACTCATGTGTGAATCCAAATTAGGAAAATCCTCCAACTTAAAAGGTAAATTTTAAAACTAATCTTTAAAATGAAAGAAATATCTAGACAGCCTTGGGATTACAAAATCTTTTAAGAAAAACCTGGCTAGGCCAGGCGGCGTTGGTGCATGCCTTTAATCCCAGCACACGGGAGGCAGAACCAGGTGGATCTCTATGAGTTTGAGGCCAGCCTGGTCTGCAGAGCGAGATCCAGGACAGGCACCAAAACTACACAGAGAAACCCTGTCTTGAAAAAATGCAAGTAAAAAAGAAAAAGAAAAACCTAGCTAGATATGGTTGTACATGTCTGTGATTTCAGCAGTTAGGTATCAAGTTAGAAGGGTCATAAGCTAGCCTAAGCTACAGAGCCCAGTTTTGGACTAGCCTAAGCTACACTGCAAGATCCTGTCTCCAAAAAGTAAACTTTTTAAATCTGATAAGGCATTATTATATGTTCTCTGCACTTTTTTTTATTAGAAAGTAAAATAAAAAACAGGCAGAATGCATAAGTAGGCAAATGGCTTTGTTGTATTGATCTCTTTTCTGTGACCCAGAACACTTGTGAACGGGTAAAGTATAAAGGGAAGTGGTTTGGGAGGCAGCCTCTGGCAAGGGCCCCATGAAGCTTCTATTCCTGATGCAGATCAAGAACAAGCCTGAGCCTGTGGGAGATGCAGAAGATGAGAACCACACTCACTTTGTGATAGTCTGCCCTCACAGTACTAATCCATTCCCATAAGAAGGACTCCAGGCAAAGGCTCTCTAATTACAGCACAATCCCTTCTCAGCATAATTTCAAAGATGGGTTTTAGAGAAAATAAGCCATATTCAAACCACGCCAAAAGCCTAGTGGCAGATGAGTATTGCCTAATATTTAATAAGACAGAGAGTCTTTTTCTCATACAAAATCTATCAAAGCAGTCCACATTCTCTTGAATCTTTGACTGAGAACTACTGTTTAAATGAAAACCAAGGGAAATACTCGAAAGTGATTTCCAAGGTCAATCTCCATTTGTCCTTTTGAAACATATCCTGTGTCTAGACTGAAGGCTCAGGTATAAAGACACAAGCCTTTAAAGCCAGCCCTCTGGAGGCTGAGGCAGGCAGGTCTCTGCTGAGTTCCAGAACAGTCAGGACTACTTAGTGAGACCCTGCCTTGAAGAAGAAAATTAAACCAAAGTTGAATGGCCTGAGAAGAAACTCAAGACTGCCCAGTCAGTAGCTGTAACCTATCATATGACATATTCCTTCCCTTGGGCTTCAGTTTCACCCCCAAAGTCTTCTTCCTGGCTTTCTTCCCCTTGAGAAATGGCTCTCTGACTCTGGGTTCCCTGGTGCTATGCTATAACTCTCTACAGAAATTTTCTCACTCTACTTTGTATTTTGAATGTTATTTTACTCCAATTTAACCCATAAAACAAGTCTTCATGTGCTATAGAGGCAATGTCCACATTGACTCCGTTCTGTACTGGTACAGAGCATTGGGAAGGGGCACAGAATGCAGAGAAGCAAGCTCATCTTCTTTTGTGTGGGTGAAAAGCACCAAGATTTACTGGTGTTTGAGGGACACATACTATCACACATACTCTTTGTATTTCCTTTTCTTTTCATTCATTCATTTAGCTATTAATTTTTTATGTTGGTTTTGGCTTTTTTGAGATGGTCTCACAACACACATAACCCAGCAATGCAGGCCACCAAATGCTTCATGCATTTTTTATTTAACTTTTGCAACATTCCTTTTAGAAAGATATTGTTCTTCTCATCTTACAGCTAAAGAAATAGAGAATGAGAGAGGTTAAAGATGTGGGCGCAGGGAAGGGGACTTTCTTGCCAGTAATAGCGTGTGTGAGCTATTCAGGTGATATGTTTGTCCAAATCAGCCCAAGACAAACAGGTGAGGTACAACAGTGCCTCAACTAGACTGCAAGAGAAACCACTCCTAATGAATATGTTATGGGAAGATCTTACAGATGAGGCTTCACCAAGCCCGGACTGGCAAGCGTGGGCCACTCCCAATGGCTGAAGATAGGAACATGCAGAAAAGCTGTGGTTTCGATGCAGTAGCTGGTTCTTCCCATATTCTCAGGCAGGCTCAGGGACTTTCCACTCCCTGAGTAAACCCTGGAAGACTCGATTTACAGTTTACAAAATAAAGCCATGAAAACAAGTTTTAATTCGCAAATGGATTCGCAAATGTTTTGTGCCAACAATCATACTTAACAATAGCATATGATATTTAATAATAATTTATAATGTTTCTTAAGGTTTTTTTAAGTGTCAAAGTCCTGCTTGAAGTGTTTTTCCTAGGTTATCTGATTTAGTACTTCCATTATTCCACAACAGTTCTTTCACAGAGAAAATGAGTGTCTCCATTCGAGCCAGAATGGATTTCCCTATCTCTGCATTTTTTTTTTTTTTTTTTTTTTTTTTGGTTTTTCGAGACAGGGTTTCTCTGTGTAGCTTTGCACCTTTCCTGGAACTCACTTGGTAGCCCAGGCTGGCCTAGAACTCACAGAGATCCGCCTGCCTCTGCCTCCCGAGTGCTGGGATTAAAGGCGTGCGCCGCCGCCGCCGCCGCCGCCGCCGCCGCCGCGCCGCGCGCCGCCGCCACCACCCGGCCTATCTCTGCATTTTTTAAATTTTCTTTTTATTAATTTTTTTTTAAAGATTTATTTATTTATTATGTATTCAAAAGAGGGTACCAGATCTCATTACAGATGGTTATGAGCCACCATGTGGGTGCTGGGAATTAAACTCAGGACCTCTGGAAGAACAGTCAGTGCTCTTAACTTATGAGCCATCTCTCCAGCCCCTATTAATTTTAATTATATGCATGTGTTTATGTCTGTGTGGGGAGGTGTACATATAAGTCAGGTGCCCAAGGAATCCAGAGGCATTGGATTCCCTGGAGCTAGGGTTACAAATGGATAGGAGTGTCTGACATGTATGCTGGGAACTGAACCCAGGTCCTTAGCAAGAGCAGTATGTGCTCTTAACTGCTGAGCCATCGCTCTAGTCCATTTTCCCTGCATTTGTGTTCTTCATGGGTTCTCAAGACATTTGATGGGGGAAGATAATCTTCACTCAGTTCTACTGATGGAAATGCTAACCTCTTCCAGAGGCAGCCTCACATACATCCCCAAGAACAGCATTCCAACAGTTACCTGGGCATCCCTTAGCCCAGGTTAAATGTCACTTAAAATTACCTGTTACAAAAGAAGGCTTCAATTAAACAAAAAAAAAACAGCAAGCAGGCTTCACAAAGAACCAAAAAGGGACCCCCCCCAAAAAAAAAATGAGTATAAAAGGTATTCATTAAAATGAGACTAAATTCTCAATGAGTGGATTTGATTATGGACTGGAAAATTCTTATAATTCATTTTCACTTGGCCCTTTGGAAGATGGACCTGCTGGGCATAGTGGTGCTCACCAGTAATCCAGCACTTGGGAAATGGAGGAGGGAAGATCAGGAGTTCAAAGATATCCTGAGCTACATAGCAAGTTAGAGGTCAACCTGGACTACAGGAAAGATTGCCTCAAAAACCAAAAGAAAAAAACAAGAAAGAAAAAGGAAGGAGAGAGGGAGACAGAGGCTGGGGGAGAAAAGGAGGTACAGACCTGATGTGTTATCACTTCTCTACTCAAACCCTCAATGTTATGTCTCTCCACGAAGGACAGGACATTTCAGAAATAAGCATCCAGAAGGGAATGTGAAGTCACAAACAGTGACAGAGATCTCACTTCCAGAAAGCTGTAACAAGGTCTTTCATTTTGTTGTCCCCTTTTGAGTTCAGATTCAGCTGAAGAATGACATTGAAAGGTTTCTGCCATCAAATTGCCAAAATTAATAGTTCAGTCCTGAAAGATTTATACAAGTGAAATTTTTAAGGAAAGCCTGCCTAAGAAAGTCCATTATTTGGCCCAATATTTAAACAAAACTGTGAGTCTTTTTTTTTCCTCAGGAAAAATAGGTTCTACTGATCTATATTCTCTGAATCTTTGTTTAAATGGAAGCAAACAAACAACGAAATGATTTTCAAGATGAATTCCTCTGATCTAACTTCTGAAAAGCAGGATATGTCACATGTATTTTAAATATGCAGACCCTATGGTGGAACTGCCTGAGATCAAACACCAAATTTCCCCACTTCTCTGTAGCAGGAATCTTAAAAGGTCTTATTAATAAAATCAAACTTGAGGCCAGTTATTGGGGTGAACACTGGAAGGTCAGAGAGCCAGAACAAGCCACAGTTACCTCACCTCACCAGATCCTCTGCTGGTCTTGTTTCCTCAGATTGGAGGCCTCTGAGTCCTCATCCAGAATGGGTCTCAGCTGACCTGCTGCTCAAAAGCCTGAATGCTTTACCAGCCAAATGTTTAACTAGGCCAAAATGCTCCTAGTTCATGGTCCTCACGCCTTATATATCTTTCTGCTTTGTACCATCACTCCCTGGGATTAAAGGCTTGCTTTCTGGGATTAAAGGCGTGAGTCACAACGCTTGGCAGTATCCTTGAACTCATGGATTTCTGCCTCTGGAATGCTAGGATTAGAGGCATGTGCTACCACTGCCGATCCTCTTTGTTTAATATTGTGGCTGCTCTGTCTCTGACCCCAGATAAGTTTATTAGCATGCACAATATTTGGGGAAATACAATACCACACTTCTGAGACTTCCTTGGGGCAAATGAACTTCTCCACACTTCTGTTTTCTAAAGAATGGCCTCCTCCAAAGGCTTTCTGATTCCCTTCATTCTGAAAACTTTTCCACTCCTGGGCTCCCAAGTGGTGTAATATAATTCCTTTATTGAAGTTTGCTTGCTCCATTTTTCATTTCTTATTGTATTCCAATCCAACCCACATAACAAGTCTCCAAGTTCTTTGGAGCCAATGCCTACATTATTCAGTTCTATAATGCTGAAGAGCAGATCGCTGGCATGGGGCACAGGACACAAAGAAACACTCATCCTTTTTCACAATAATAAAGAGGAATGAGTAAAAACAACCAACAAATATTTATTGCTGTGATCAGGACTTTGCACAAAACTTACAAAAACTGATTTTATATACATGTTTCTTTTTCTTTATATATAAATATATTTTTAATTAAATGTAGTCCTTGCTCCCTCTCAACATCATGGCTTTTTTCCTTTGTTATTAATATATATATACACATATCTAGATATATAATATAATCTGCTTGGTCCATTAGGTGTTACTTATATGATTTCAGGGATGACCACTTGATAGTGGATAGATAGTCCTGGGATACTCATCTTTTTTCTTCCTGTTGTTCCTGGCTCTAAGATACAGGGTTTACCCCATCTGTAACCCAACAGTATATGGCACCAAACCCAGTTTCACATGCTATTCCATTTAATCTTCACAGCATTCTTTTTAGAAGACACCCGTGTTCTTGTTCTAAATAGAGAAACTGAGCCTGGGGGAGAAGTTAAACTCAGAGAAACAATCTCTTGCTTAACAAGAGAATCGAAAATCTAATAAGAAGATACATTATGTTGGTGGTAAAACTGAGTCAATCAACAGAGATAGAATACAATAGCAAGCTCTTCTTTCCTCCACCATCGTGTTCCCTACACTTCACTCGATTTCTTGCCATGTCTGCTCAGAAGACTTTCAGACACAAGCAATTCCCAGCCAAGAAACAAAAGCAAAATCGTTCTATTCCTCAATGGATTCAGATGAAAACTGGTAACAAAATCAGGTATGACTCCAAGAGAAGACACTGGAAAATGAAGCTGGGTCTGTAAGGATTCACACAATGGCAATACTAAGGGTTTACACCGGATCATGCTCATTGATCAATCCTCCCAGATGGAGGTGACCATTTTTAACCTGGAGACTTGGTCATGTTTCAATTGGTGGTGTGGTTTTTCCAATAATAAAATGTAGAACCTTTCAAAAAAATTACAATGACTCAGGGAAGCTGAAAAAACACTAAAATGCTCCAGATAACATGGGAAGTTTTTACAGGAAAGGCTGCAGCAAGCCTGAGCTGGCAAAGTGGGATATTGTCAACAGTTGGAGATAGGAACATGCCAAAAAGCCATGGCTTCCCTCCCAGTACCGGTTTTTCTAGTAGTCTTTGGCAGGTTCAGGGACTCATCATCCCCACTTAACCACTGGGAGACTTACAGTTGTACTAAATACACTCATGCAAACAGAACTTAACTCACAAAATTTTGTAGCAGCTCCACACTGTCTATTGTTTTAGAAACTACAATAAATGTATTCACCACAATACCCACATCACTTAACAACTAAGTCTTTAGACTGGATAAGGAAAGTCACCAAGAGATATCAGCATTTCTCTCTACCAAATACATGTAAATATTCTGGTCTTGATCCAAATTCCTGAGTGAAGCAGACACATAAAAACCCTCCTTTCGTAGCTTCCTCACTTAGCATGTGCAAACATGGTGCCAGGTCTGAAGGTCCTTCTGTTCCTCAGCCTGCATCTCTTGCAGGAGGTGAAAAGCTCCATGGTCCATCTGAACAACAATGGATATGAGGGTGTGGTCATTGCAATTAACCCCAGTGTGCCAGAAGATGAAAGACTCATCCAAAGAATAATGGTAAGAAGGGTTTCATTATCTGTGTATTAGCACGTCAGTAATTCTTTTTACCTAGGTATTTAAACACAGAGAGAAAGAGAGAGAGTTATACTCTCCCAAAACTGCTTTGACTGCATTTATCATGTCTGCAGTATAATCTACAAGTCAAGATGTTTAGCTTTGTATTTTTATTATACATTACAACTACTGTTCAAGTTCTTAATAAGTTATTAACTAAACTTAAGATAATAGACTTTAGATCAAGTGGAGAAATGTTCTCATATTTTATCTTAATGATGTTGCTTTTACAAAATCTATACAGCAAATGTACACTTAAACTCTAGCAGTTTATTGTCTGACACATTTCTCCAGTTGCTCCCACATGCTCAACTTTGGAAAACCTAAAATTCTTCTCTATCTTACCTTAAAGAAAACCTTAGACATGTTTGACGTTTATTTATTTCTAATTGCATTTGTATAATAAAACCATTTGTGTAATATGTTCTTAGATCCTCTCAAAATCTCCATATGGTTAGGATCACAGGGTTTTATTCCTCTATAAATGGATTGGTTTGTCAGATCATAGCAAGTAGCAAGCTGAAAAAAATCAGTCTTATTTATCTTTATTATTAGCACTTGGGCAATGCTAGAATGACTCAGTAGGCTATATATACAGATGTATATGTAGAAATGTATACATATATGTAACAATGATAATTAAAGATGAGGTCATGAATTTGATAAGGAGAATGGAGGTTATGGGAGGAGATGGGGTATTAAGGAGGGGAGTTATATGGATTCATATTTGTATATGAAGCTTTCAAAAACTATGTTTTTATAGTCTGGTCTTTTATGTATACACTCTACTTAGGTGATTACTACAAATGAAACAAAAACAATTCTAATTAACATCAAATACAAATGTTACCAGACCTTAATCTCCCAGTTTGTTTAAACAACCCAATTTTAAGAAAACTGCTTAAATAAACTTGTCTTCAGACTTCTGATCATAATCACTTTCATACTTCACCCTGAGACTTCATTCCCATCCCCACCGTAACTGCCAACTGGAGGGCTGGGCAAGTGACAATCAGAGTTTACTTTGGGCATATGGAAGTGAGTTGATAAATTGGAGAGATTCAGTAAATGTATCCCATTTCTTCAGTTACCCTGTGCAAACATGTTTGAGGAAGAGGAGTCCTCATTTGTTTCTTCTGGTTTGTTTACAGATACTCATGTCTACTTTATTTTGAATTTCTTACCACAATGCACTTTTCATTTCATCAGGAAATGGTAACTGAAGCCTCTACTTACCTGTTCGAAGCCAGCAAAGGAAGATTTTATTTCAGGGAAGTAAGCATTTTAGTCCCGATGACCTGGAAGTCAAAATCTGAGTACTTAACACCAAAACGAGAATCATATGACAAAGTAAGTGTCACATCCAGCCCCTAAATTGTTTCTTGTGCCTTTTCCAAATGAATATTTAAAAAGTTTGATAATGATTAATCATAAAGTGAGTAATTAGTAATATAATTTTCTTTTGTTGTTTGTATATGTGTGTATACATGTGTGTGAACTATGTTTGTATACATGTCCACAACTTTGTGCATATGTATGTGTGGATATACACCTGCCTCTGTGTGTGTTTGTGTGTGTGTGTATAGTGTGCATGCTATGTATGTGCATATGTGTGTGTATGTGTTATGTGTATATATATATGTATATTTATATATATACATATACAGTGTGTGTGTGTGTGTGTGTGTGTGTGTGTGTGTGTGTGTGTTGTGGTGATATATTGTGTACCCTAATCAACTTGCCTGAGAATCAGAGAACAGAGCCAGCCACTAGATTAGACATAGAGGTCAGGCAGTGGTGGCACACACCCTTAATCCCAGTACTGGGAAGCACACGTGCCTTAAATCCCAGGAAGTGACATGGACGGGCAGAGAAAGGTAGGTAAGGCATGAGGAGATAAGAAAAAGGCAGTTCAGCTGAGATTCAGTGAGGACTCAGAGGCTTTCAGTCTGAGAAAACAAGATCAGCTGAAGGTTGGCAAAGTGAGGTTGGCTGTGGCTTGAATTGTTTCTCTGATCTCTCAGCTTTCACCCTGATATCTGGCTCTGGGTTTTTTTATTACAAGACCAACTAAGATTCAAACCACAGTACATAGAGTGTGTGTGTATGTGTACATGCTCACGTAGAAGTAGAGGTTAATATTGGTGTCTTCCTCTATTTGCTTTTGACCTTTAATTTTTTGGAGACAGGGTGTGTTACTGAATCTGAAAGTCATCAATTTTGCTAGACTGACTGGAGAACAATCTCTAGTGGTCTGCCTGTCTCTACCACCTCACTACTGGGTCACAGACATGGTTACCATACCCAGCTTTTAAGTGGGTGTTGGGACTGAACTCTGGTTCTTGTTCATAAACAGAAAGCACTTAACCCACTGATGTAGCTGAAGTTTTGCTGTGTCCTGCCTGCAGTCAGGATGCAACTTTCCTACTTGCCTCCCCCAAGTAAACACACAGAGGCTTCTAGTAATTAAAACTGCTCAGCCATTAGCTCAGGCTAACTACTGACTGGCTCTTTCACTTAAACTCAGCCTATCTCTGTTCATCTATATGTCACCACATGTTCCTTGGCTTTATCTGTGTGCCATTACAAGCTGCTCCTGGATGGTGGGCTGGCACCTCCTGACTCAACCTTCCACTTCCCATCTCTTCATCTTCCAAAAAAGTGAGCTACTTCCTGTCTACCCATGCCTTTATTGCCTTGCAGTTCTGCCCTCTCATTGGCTCTTAGCCCAGCTACTTCACTTCCTTGTCACTACCTGCCAGGTCTCTATGGTTGGTACTGGGATTAAAGGTGTGTGTCACCATGCTTGGCTGTTCCCTAGTGTATCCTTGAACACCAGAGACCCTGCCTGCCAAGTGATCAGATTAAGGGCATGTGCTACCCCTGCCTAACTTGTGTTAATGGCTTGCTATTTTCTTTGATCTCCAGGCAAACTTTATTTATTAACATACAAATAAAATATCACCACATTTCAGCACAAATAAAATATCACCACAAACTGAGCCCTCTACTCGGCCCCACCTTTTATCAGTTTAGATGAAACAGTTCTTTTTTGTAAAATCTCTTGTTTCTAATGCCCTGTAATCTGACTGGGTTTGTTCTTCTGCATTTTAGGCAGATGTCATAGTTGCTGATCCTTATCTGAAATATGGAGATGATCCCTACACACTTCAATATGGACAATGTGGAGACAGAGGACAGTACATACATTTTACTCCAAACTTCCTACTGACTGATAATTTGCCTATGTATGGACCCGAGGTAGAAATATATATTTTATACTTCTTATTTCCAATGGGGAAAAGCAAACCATCACTATTAATGTGGATTTCTAAGACCTTAAGAAAAGTAAACATTAAGTAATACCTTTGTTTGATAATAAGGTAGTTACATTCCA
The DNA here is from genome assembly GCF_004664715.2 of Peromyscus leucopus. Lineage (NCBI taxonomy): Eukaryota > Metazoa > Chordata > Mammalia > Rodentia > Cricetidae > Peromyscus > Peromyscus leucopus. The sequence goes on along the minus strand of NC_051068.1, from coordinate 115,941,807 downwards.
CATATTTGTGCATTCCAAACTTATAAGTAATGGGTCACTTGTTGTAACTAGCATATTTGAATTTTTTGAGCTATTAAAAAGTATAAATTTCTAAAGTTTGTAACAATTTCAATTTTGCAAATGAACAAAATGACTGAAAATAAAGGGAAACTGTGTTCAAATATTGTAACTACAGCTTTATAGATGACAATCTTCTCTTTCAGGCAGAGTCTTTGTTCATGAGTGGGCCCATCTCCGGTGGGGAGTATTTGATGAGTATAATACAGATCGGCCCTTCTACATGTCCAGAAAGAACACTCTCGAAGCAACAAGGTATCACAGTGTGAACCAAACTGATTCTACATCTTCTTGCCTATGGCTTCAGCTCTCTGTACTGGGCAGCCCAAGTGGGGTTCAGACAGCTCACCACAATATTCAGGTGCACCATCATGTGTTAATACAAATCCAACTAATCCTTGTGTGCCCATCTTGGGATGGAGATAGACAGGTACTGGGACCTATTTCAATACTTACTGGAATTTTAAAAGCATTATTTATTGGTAGCAGAAAAATGAACTAGGTAAACCCACAGACATCAACAAATTGCCACTCAAGCCTATATACACTTCAGTATTGTTTTACACCTTCATTTCTTCACATGTGTTTTACACTAATTCTGCATAGAGAGAAGACATGTGACATCTGTTTCTTCCTCTTCCTCTGCCTTCTCTTATGACCCACTTCTATCTCCACTCTATGCATCGCTTAGTCTTGAGTTTCAAAACTTTTTAGGGTCCATCTGCTTCACTGAAACCAATTAAGTTGCTATAGGGCTTTGTGATTAATATATTTTACTTCTAAATTAGTGAAAACTCATATTTCTCATGGGGATGAGTGAGTAAGTTGATTTTTTTAAGAAATGGAATTCTGGGGTAAACGTAACCAAACTCTATGTATAAACTTGTAGAGTGTTTAAGCCTTCAAACTGAAAGTAACAAACAGAATGTTGAAAAAGTAGTGAGAAAAAAGGAAACGGATGTCAGGAGGCAGTCAGTCAGTCTTTGGAAAGAACGTGTGTCAGATGAAGTGGCGTTCTAGAAGACACTTCCTCCTCTCCTCTTGGTGGTGTGCGGTCTGTGGAGCTGCCTGGAGCCAGCACACAGGCTGGGCTGGTCTCAGTGCTCTCTCCGACCCCCACGTTCCCAACACAAAACTATCTCAGGATCTTTCTGCTCCTCTCATTGGAGGTTTGATGGGGAATGCTGGGAAAAGCCCCCAGGCAGCATGTGTGGGCCTCTCTCACACTTCTACCAGCCAGCCCTGGTTGTGCAGGAGAAGTTGTTCTCTCAATAGACTTTAAGATCCTTGAGGACTGTGTCCTTTTTTCAGTCTCCTAGTACTGAGCCTGGCACAAAGTCAAAACTAAACAAAGAATTATCAAGTAATAAATGCTTTATAAACTAAGGAATAATCAGTGAGTCTCCTTATATCTAATCATGAAAAGAGATGTGTTACTGAGCTCCTATAGCATACCAGAAACCGAGTGCCATCTTATGTAAGTTCAACTTTGGGGCTAGCCCTAAAGCTAACTCTCTTGGGAGATATTAACTGCCATCTGCATTATCCTTGAAATAAAAACTAATATCACAAAGTTTAAAATGGGAAGAAATTCTTCCTATAAATGGAAGCTCTCTAGAATCCTTTTGTCCTGTTCTGCTGCCTCTTGCCACGCCCTGCCAGGGACTTGACAATTACCTTTCTCATGGAGTCCAAATGGTTTGAACTCATTACCTGTGCTTCCTCCTTCAGTGCAGCTCAAGATGAAAAGTGAAGAATACAATAAAATCAAAGAGTTTTAACCATAAATTTGACTCACCTCACTCCACCAACAAACAGTTCTTCTGTAAATCTGAGTTCATTTAATCCTCACAGTATCTCTTTTTTAACTCGATGTAACCAAGACAATAGATTTATTGATCACATTAGTAAGCAATGACTGCTTAAAGAATGTGAACCAAAAGTGCCGCTCTCAGCAGGGAATCTGGCTCAGACTAGGAAGCACTTGCTTTACAAGCATGAGAAACTAAGAATGACCCCAGAACTCACACAGGAATGCTGGCATGGTGATGCATGTCTATAATCCCAGCACTGGGGAGGGAGAGAAAGGAAGATCCTGGGACTTGCTGGCCGGTCAATCTAGCCTGACTGGTGAGTTCCAGGCCAAGGAGAGACTCTGTCTCAAAGGAGGTGAATGGAATGACTGAGAATACACAAACATTAAAAGATAACAATAAAGGCTGAAAAATGCTGACTCCATTGAAATCCATGGTAAGGATGGGTTAAGCCCTGTATCTACTCTTGTCAAAATGGAGTTGGTGGTATGTGATGTCCAATAACAGTTGCCACTGACAGATTTTAGGGTGTTGATTTGACCAGGTTTGACCTTTAGGACTGAAATTAGAGGCATTAAAAAAGGTGGGGACTGAGGCATTAGCGATGTGGCAGAGGGCTGGGCTGGCATGCACAAGCCCCGAGTGCAACACAGAGAACCACCACAGTGATTTAATCCTTCTGTCCTAGATGCTCCACCAGCATTGATGGCACAAATGTGGTCAAGGAATGTCAGAGGGGCAGCTGTGTGACAAGGCGATGCCGACGTGACTCAAGGACAGGGCTGTATGAAGCCAAGTGTGAATTTATCCCAAATAAACGTCAGACTGCCAGGGACTCCATAATGTTCATGCAAAATCTCAATTCTGTAAGTGCTTCCTATTTATTTTCTGGGGGGAAAAAAGAATCCTTGGAGGGAAATTAACTATAGAAACTGGATTTCTCCTGATGGTATGTGTACATACAGAGTGAAAGGAAATTACTCTTAGGTTTGATTCAAGGCCATTTTCTCCAGGCCATGTCATGATGTGTCTGTGAATTTTCCTGCTCTTTCTTACTAACCTGTGTCTCGGGTTCATATGTAGCAGGGTGCCCTTCCCAATGGAACCACATGATACCATCATAGAGTACCTCTTCAATTGTCTGTTGATCTTGTGTCTAGAGTAACAACCGTGTTTTTACTTCTTCCCTGGATGTTATTCATGTTACTCTTCTAATCTAAAATGGAGCTTTCCACATTCTAAGATTTCCATTTTCTTCTCACTAAAGCTTACCAAAAAATTATAAAACATTTATAATATGTTTATAAACATATTATAAAATATGTACAGTATATCTTTTCTTCAGAATGTCTATTCATGTCATCTGCTGGTTTTCAGTCAGATTATTTGTGGACTTTGCTGCTCAGCTATTCCCTCATATAACATAAATTCTGCGTATTAATCTCTTGTTAGAAGGCTAGTTCACATATGTTTTCTACTACCAGGAAGACCATGTATTTACTGTTATTTATTTGCTGTTAAAAGTTTCTCTATGGGTAAAAATACATTTTAAAACATGAAACTTATGAAAGTATTCAAAACAACTAGTAAAAATAATATATCTCCAAAGTGCAAGTTCAGTTAATTAAAAGAAACAAATTACTAGCAACAAAATATTTACAAGGCAAGGGTTTATAACGATCTATAGGTTCTAATGGAATTGAAAATTCTTATGGAGCCTAGGGAATGAAGAAAATCCAAGTAGAAATACTGATTGGAAATTTTCTTTTAAAATTCATTCTATGTGAACAGGTGTTTTGCCCAAATGTATCTCTGTATCATGCTTGTGCCTGATGCCCACAGATGCAAGAAGAGGCCTTGGACCTATAGTTACAGAGAGTTGTGAATTATCATGTGGGTGCTGGGAATTGAACCCAGGTCCTCTGCAAGAGCAGCCAATTTTTTTTAACTACCAAGCCATCTCTCCTGGCTCCTCTTACTTCTCCATACACTTCCCAAATTTAAGTGGATGTGCTTCATGACTGAGGAACTTCTCAGCTGAAACTGGAACAACAAAATTATTCAATATCCAAACAGATGAGAAATCATGTGACTCATGGGGATGTTCAGAACATGCACTTCCTGTTCCTCATCATACACCACCAAGGCACTTGACTATCAGGAGTTGTGGTAGCTTGAATGTAATTGGCCCCCATAAGCGCATAGAGAGTAGCACTATTAGGAGGTGTGGCTTTGCTGGAGTAGATATGGTCTAGCTGGAGTAGGTTGGAGGAAGTGTGTCACCATGGAGGTGGGCTCTGAGGTCTCATATATGCTTAAGCCTTGCCCAGTGTGCCAGATCACTTCCTGTTGCCTTCAGATCAAGATTGTAGAACCCTCAGCTCCTTTTCCAGCACCATGTCTGCCTGCATGCCACCATATCCCACCATGATGATAGTGGACTAAACCTCTACATAGAAATGGATGAGATCTACATGAACAGCCTGGACATGAGTGGGGGTAATGAAGGGCGAGGGTCGAGGGAAAGAGAGCTTGGGGGAGTGGGAGATCCCAGCTGGATCAAGAACAGAGAGGGAGAACAAGGAATAGGAGACCATGGTAAATGAAGACCACATGAGAATAGAAAGAAGCAAAGTGCTAGAGAGGTCCACAGAAATCCACAAAGATGACCCCACAATAGACTGCTGGCAATGGTCGAGAGACAGCCAGAACTGACCTACTCTGGTGATGGGATGGCCAAACACCCTAACTGTCGTGCTAGAAACCCCATCCAATGACTGAGGGATCTGGATGCAGAGATCCAAGGGAAATTTTTAATATGAAGTAGGAAGAGATATAGAGCTAACGCCGGTGTTTCTGAAAGCCAGACAGTGGCTTCTGTCTGTGGCCACACCACCCTGAAAGTAGCCAGTCTCCTAAGATCGGGGAAGCAAAGCATGGATGGGCCTGCTTAGTACTTGCTTGGAAGCAAGGACTTCCCAAGGGATTTTGTTTTGTTTTGTTTTGTTGTTGTTGTTGTTGATTTGTTTGTTTTTTTACATTTTCTTTTTTTTCATTTTTTAAATTTATTTATTAAATTTAATTTTACATATCAGCCATGGATTCCCTTGTTCTCCCCCCTCCCACCCCCCAAACCCCCAACTTCCAACCCCACCCCACCCACCACCACCACCACCCCCCACCACCACCCCACCCCCGCCTTCCCCCCTGCCCACTCCCCATTCCCATCTCCTCCAGGGCAAAGACTCCCCCGAGGATTGAGTTCAACCTGGTAGATTCAGTCCAGGCAGGTCCAGTCCCCTCCTCCCAGGCTGAGCCAAGTGTCCCTGTATAAGCCCCAGGTTCCAAACTGCCAGTTCATGCACTGAGGACAGGACCCGGTCCCACTGCCTGGATGCCTCCCAAGCAGATCAAGCTAATCAACTGTCTTATTTATCCGGAGGCCTGATCCAGTTGGGGGCTCCTCAGCTATTGGTTCATAGTTCATGTGTTTCCTTTCATTTGTATATTTGTCCCTGTGCTTTTTCCAACCTTGGTCTCAACAATTCTCTCTCATACAAACCCTCCTCTTTCTCAACAACTGGACTCCTGGAGCTCCACCTGGGGCCTGACTGTGGATCTCTTCATCCAGATTCCTCAGTCACTGGATGGGGTTTCTAGCATGACAATTAGGATGTTTGGCCCACAATAGACGGCTGGCAATGGTCGAGAGACAACTGGCCTACTCTGGTGATGGGATGGCCAAACACCCTAGTAGTCATGCGAGAAACCCCATCCAAAACTGAGGAATCTGGATGCAGAGATCCACGGCTAGGCCCCGGGGGGAGCTCCGGGAGTCTAATTAGTGAGAAAGAGGAGGGTTTATATGAGCGAGAATTGTTGAGACCAAGGTTGGATAAAGCACAGGGACAAATAGCCAAACGAATGGAAACACATGAACTATGAACCAAAGGCTAAGGGGCCCCCAACTGGATCAGGCCCTCTGAATAGATCCAAGGGATGTTTTTTAAACTAGGGTTTGAAGAGGTAAGTATAAACTACCACAGCAGGAAGATGAAAAGAATTATATGCAAAAAAAACAAACCTGACAAAAACCAGTGTATGTGCAGCACAGGTGCCACGTGGCTGCCCAAGCTGAGCACTGTCCATAGTCAGCAAAGGCTTTACTGTTCACCAGAACATCTCAGGCAGACAGCGCCAAGGAAGTAAAAGGAGGAATTTGTCTTCTCTTATTTTCTAAATACCACTCGGGTGAATGGACACTCCGGGGAAATTTCTGCCATTCTAGGGACAAGAAGTTCTGTGATAGAAGTGAAGGATCCAGGCTGAACACAAGGGGGAATGGGGCGAGACAAGAGACAGGTACCCACGAAGCTTGACTCAGTGGCAATGGGAGAGGTAGGAGGAAGCGGCGCCTGGTGTGACAAGCATCTCCTCCCACCTGGAAGTGGTGTGAAGCACTGTTTGTTTGCATCCATGTTTTCCTCCTATCCAAAATATTGCCCCACTTGGGAGATTTGAATCCAAGCCATGTCAGAAACAAAGCACACTCTTACAATGTAAATGTGAGATAGTTAGATGTAACAAGCTCGTTCTGACTCTGAGCTTCGATCCGCAGACATGGTGTTGGATGGGGGGACTAAAATAACGAAATAACTGTTAAAAACCACTTCCGAGAGATTATTGTAGAATGTTCCCTTCCTGGACACTGTGCTAATTTATGATGACACTTGTCCTTCTTTCTCCAGGTTTTCAAAACCTGGAGGCTTTCAAAGTTATAGTAATAAAAACATCCACTGGCAGAGTGATTAGATTCAATACTCAGAGAAAGAAGTATGTTTCCTAATTTTCTCCCTGAACTTTTATTAATTTTTCTGGTATACTGTTTTATGTGTCAGAATTCATAAGCACTGATAATGAGAGAGGTTGTTAGTAGCTGTCCTCAAGTTTCTGGGCCCACTATGGAGAGATGGAGTGTGGACAAAAAGACATACATTTCTCCTGTACCATTTTTGGGGACTGTTAGAAATTAGCACGAGCCTTACATAACCCTTTCTTCTTAAACTTAATTCAAGATGTGAGATCCTCAAAACTCTAGAAGAGAAAGCTGGAAGCTAATTCAAGGAGCTGTGTGAGCTGCCATCATGCTTCACCTACGCAATTTGACTGTGCCTAAAGAACCTCCCAGGAGCATGCGCTGTCCATCAGCTTCGCCTCGCTCCCACTCAGGGCTTGTAAAATGGATGGCAAAACACTATTACAAAGTGACTCTTTTCGAGACAGGGTTTCTCTGTGTAGTTTTCGTGCCTGTCCTGAATCTCACTCTGTAGACCAGGCTGGCCTCGAACTCACAGAGATCCGCCTGGCTCTGCCTCCCAAGTGCTGGGATTAAAGGCATGCGCCACCACCGCCCAGCCACAAAGTGACTCTTGTCATGAGACACATCATGTTCAGGATGTACAAGGTAGCTAACTTCATATTTGGAAAAGAAGGTGATCCCTTACAAGTTTTTACAATATTGTGTTTGGATTGATTTTTTTTTCAGGTGGTTGAATTTTGCACAGAAAAAACCCACAATAAAGAAGCTCCAAACCTACAAAACAAAATGTGCAATTACAGAAGCACGTGGGACGTAATCAAGAAGTCTGCTGATTTTCAGAATTCCTCTCCCATGATAGGAAGAGAAGCCCCGCCCAGACCTGCATTTTCACTCCTGAAGTCCAAACAGCGGGTAGTCTGCTTGGTGCTAGATAAATCTGGAAGCATGAAAAACGTAAGACACTTTTTGCTGACTTTTTCAAATTAAGTATTTAAGTTAAATATAGAACTATAATTTATTCTTAGATTTAGTTCTAGTAAACCAACATAAATATTCATATTCAAATATATAAAGATTAATGTTCAAATAAATATCTGCCCAATGATTTTATCTAAATAAGTATCTAGACTAAGTTTAAAAAAAAAGAAATTCTTGTTTTATTGTTCATTAGATTATTGGTCATTTTTACTCCTTAACTGTCAGTTCTTCCTAGAAAAAATACAACAAAAAGAAACATCTACAATCTCATCATTCCATGTATCATTCCAGTTTTATTTTTACTACTCTATTTGCCTTTCCTCTACAAAACTGTTACATTTTAGATATTTTGTAATCCAACTTTTATGGAATATATCAAAAGCACTACTCCTCATAAAATGGTATGAAAAAAATTGTGTGGGGTGTGTGTGTGTGTGTGTGTGTGTGTGTTGCTGAGAATTGAACCCAGGGCCTTTTACATGCGAGGCAAGCAGTGGGACACTAAATAATTTGGGTTTTTTGTTTCTTTGTTTTTGAGACACAGTCATGCTGGGAGCCATAGGTGGCCTTCTGTTGGCTGTGTCACCAGGATGGGTCTCAATCTTGTGTCATTCATTCTGCCTCAGGCTCCCAGGTGCTTGGACTGCAAGCATGTAGGCCCATTCCCATGACGCAAATTGTAAAATATTTTTGTCATTATTTCATAATGTATGTAATATATTTTGAACATATTCACCCCACCACCCTGTCTTGTCCCTTCTCTCTCCATCTCGACAAATATCCCTACCACTTTGATGAGTGTTATAGTAATAACTCACTGAATATAGAAAACATAGGCAATTTATCAGTGGCTACCTGTGAAGAAATATGAACCCCCTTCCCCAACAGCCCCCATAGCTCCTCATGAGCCCTCCCCCACCCATACTGAAATGCTGATGGACCTGACCTTGTCAGCCGATGTGAGCTCATGAGTGCGATGGCCACGTCATATCCAGAGGACTGGCTCCAGCTCTTACTTTCTTCCCACCTCCTCTCCTGCCATATTTCCTGGACTTGGGGGAAGGCAGAATATAGAGGTCCCATGAGCACATTCCAATGAGCACCTTCTTATCATTTTAAAAATCATTTCCTCAGCTGAAACTTCCAAATTGATAACTGTTGCATAAAACGGCATAGACTTTGAAGGCTTTCACAGCCATAACAACTGATGTTTAAACATTTTAAACTTCTTAAAAATATGAGAGTTAAATTTTTTTTTAAAGTCCATTAACTATTACCATGTTCTATGGCCCACGGACGACTTTCATTAACCTGTCAAGATTTAGAGACTCTGCAGTTGTTCATTCATCCTTTTCTTACAGGAAGACCGTCTTATTCGAATGAATCAAGCTGCAGAACTTTATTTAACTCAAATTGTTGAAAAGAAATCTTTGGTTGGATTAGTCACATTTGACGAGCATGCCAAAATCCAAAATTATCTAATGGAAATAACTAACAGCAATAACTACCTAAGGATCACTGCGAATCTCCCACAACAAGCTTCGGGTGGAACTTCAATTTGCAATGGAATTAAAGAAGGATTTCAGGTAATCTTTTAAATTTAATACAACTTGCCATTTACTTACTGCTTTCCATCCTGTTCATTTAGCTTTGAACACGGGTCATGGACTCAGAGTTCCAGCATTTAATAACATTCTGATCTGGATGAGTCAAAGCATTTCTGGAAGGAAAAAAAAAAAAAAAAGTAGCTTCACCACCTATTAATTACAGCCACAGCCTCTCAGTGTCCAGTTGTTCCATTGATAAAATCTTGAGATGCCAAGTGGCACTGGAAAGTGGATGAGTGAAATCTCCTTGGGCAAACGATCATCAAAACTTCACTGAGGAGCTACACATTTCTCTGGACTCTCACACTTGAGTGTCTATGCATGGAAGATAATGCCATGGGCAGAGAAAAGTCAGTGACAACTTTATAGTATGGATAAAAGTCATTAACACGTTAATTTAAATTACATTTAAAAATCCAGAGAGAGGTAGCTCCGCATGAAATATGCAATGAGCATAGGTGGATAAAAAATAAATCATGATTGTAACTTAAAAATGCGGAGTTCCTTTTGACCAGTGTGCTCAGAGGTTGTGGTGTTCATCTAGTCTTCGTCCTGTCAGGCTCCACGCTAGTGTATTGATGCTCGTGTCTGGAGTCACTGAAACAGAAGGTTGTTTCCTCCACTTGGAAGTCATTACTGCTGCTCTGTGCAGACCATTAGCTCACGTCTCTCTTAACTTCCTTTGTGGCTCCCATTTGTCAAAAAAGAGATTGGCTTTAAAAACCTGCGATGCTCACTCTACTGTGAATTATCTAAAAGATCTTGGGAACATAACTCAATATTGAAAATCTGTTTCCTGAACCCAAACAATATGGGAATTAATGTTGTTTAGCTCATTTAAATGTGGCACATAGGTAAGATAAATAAATGTTTACAAAAGGGTTGTTATTGTGAAAATAATTATCATATGTCTTTTGGGTTCTAAAATATGAGTACTATATATTAGAAACATACTGAAATGATTGTATAAATTGGTGTATGTGTTTTCCTTAGTAAATTTTATTATATCTTACATTTTGGTCACAAAGTTTATTGCTGAACAGATGGTGGCAAACTACATTCAGTATTATAAACATCTTTTACTTAATGAAATCTTATAAATATGTAAGTGTATCACTTTCAGAATCATTAAAATGTAGCTATGTGTTGACTATATACTACATTAATGTCTGTACTAAGTGCTTTAGATGCATGCTCTCATATCCTTATTTTAGGAGTTGGGTAATATTGCTATGACCATTCTGCATGAAAAGAAGCTGAACTTTAGAATAATAAAATCTACCTCGAGATCATAAAACAATTGCCAAGTCTAGGATTCAAAACCTGATTTCTGGAGTCTATAAACTTGATCATTACACTAACAATCTATAACATGTGGTGTGGTGTGTGTATGTGGGGGGGCGGTGTTTGGGCAAGTCTCAGAAAAGACTAAATACAATAATTCATGTTTAAAAAAATAGAATTTATTCTCAAGGTAACTAAAACCAAGGTACCTAACACCACCTAGACTCTTAACTAATATTCTTGGTAGAAGTCAGAAAATTATGAAAACCAATTATAATGGAAAATTTATCAACTTCTTCCTTCATGATAAGCCAAAGTTGGTTTAGTTTTGTTTTTAGAAAATCATAAATTTTTTAATAGTAACTAAATAAAATACATTAAAAAGTCACATAACAAATAATTCAATCTTGCTCACCCAACTTTGGTCCTGATTTTGCAAATGCCATTCAGTCTGAAGCCTTCTACAACTGTCTGGGAGTCTCGTGTCTTCATCAAGTATTCAGTGGAGTGAGAACAGCAGCCTATATTTATTAAGTAGCTACTATATGCCAGCAACTGTCATAGATTTGTTCTACCTCAACTAAGTAGCCAAAATGTGTATATTTAGAGGACTAAAAGTACTGAGAAGTCTAATGTTCTACTCATTTCCATGTATCAACTCAGAAAGAGAATGTAAAAAATGTGTGTTCTTAAATTTATTCTGAAATAACACTCTGTAATTAACACACTGCTTTTCACAGGCAATTACCTCCAGTAACCAGAGGACTTCCGGCTCTGAGATCATATTGCTGACAGATGGGGAAGATGACCAGATAAGTTCATGCTTTGAGGAGGTCAAAAGCAGTGGTGCCGTCATCCACACCATCGCTCTGGGGCCTTCCGCTGCCCGAGAACTGGAGAGCCTGTCAACCATGACAGGTACATCTTTGGAACAGAGTTTGGACAGATGTTCCTAAACTGGGAAGCTATTTCCCTGTCACACCCTACCCCAGCACTCACAATTTCCTGCCTGGGTTACTTTGAGAACCTCCCAGTTGGCCTTTGTGGCATTTATTAGTTTAGTTACTATGCACGGATTGGTGTGTCTCTGGCAGTCACTAGTCTAATTCTTGCTCCTTGGAATCTATTCTTTCCTAACTCTTCATACCCAAGAAATCTCTCTTTCACTCACATCAATTATTTTCTGCATTTTGCCTATGTTTACTCTATTACAAACTGTCATCCTCTAATTGTCTAGGAGTATTTTGACCCAAATAAGAAATAAGCATCTGGTTCTCAGGAGCAAACGTAAGACTCACTTTTTATAAAACCATTGGGCACTTAGGCCAATTTGACTAATGCACTTATATTTGACAATTAGCTCACATAAAAGAATGAAATTTGCCTTATTCTTACATTTCCCATTTATCTTTATCTTACCTTTTTGAATACAATTTTGGTTAATATAAGTTTGCAATAACTTCAGAGAGGCGCTCAACATCCATGAGATTCTTAGAAACTCATGTTTTGTAGCGTGTTAGTTCATACAGGCCAATGAGACAGCTCAGGGAGTAAAGGTGTTCACCTCCAAACTCGGAGTTCAACAACAGGGTGGAGGGAGAGAAGCAACTCCAACAAGCTGTCCTCGAACTTCCACGCATGCACGCGAAAATGCACAGACACGATGCACACTCACACTGGCATGCGTGCACACACACTAAAACAAATGTAATTTTTAATTTAATAATAAGAAGGAAATGTCAAGTGGATTTTAAAATATATCACTGAAAGGACATTTGATTTTACCATTTAAAACTCCCCTGTAGGAGGGCTTCGCTTTTATGCCAACAAAGACATAACTGGCCTTATCAATGCTTTCAGTGGGATTTCATCTAGAAGTGGCAGCATCTCTGAGCAGGCTCTGCAGGTCAGTACTTTGTAAAAATACTTTCATTGCAATAAATTCCTACTATACTACTATTACATGTTGTCTCTCTAATAAATCAATTTTTCCCATAAAAATATTTCCATTGTAAAATATACCATTAGTGAATTTTCTTTTTTATGACATAAATCTTTTCTCTTGCATTCTTCTGTTTTTAGGTGTGTGTGTGTGTGTGTGTGTGTGTGTGTGTGTGTGTGTGTGTGTGTGAGAAGTGGAAAGCTGTTAACAATTCCCCATCTTAAAGTTAATTTTTGTCTCTTTCTTGACCTTCAGTTAAGTTCTTTCCTCTTTCTCCACTTCTTAACTCATTCAGTACCTGCTGTTTTCATTCATTCTTTATCCATTTTCTATTCATCTCACTAACGAGAAACTTCTCTATGGTTACTCAAATACAAGTCCAAAATATTTGCTCAATTCTGAAATACAATTCAGTCCCACAGTAAAGATTTAGACATGACACCTTTCAGGTAAGGAGTACGTGAGTGCGTACCTATGTACATACATGCGTGCGTGCGTGCGTGCGTGCGTGCGTGTGTGTGTGTGTGTGTGTGTGTGTGTGTGTGTGTGTGTGCATTTGTGCTCCAGAATCTGTGAAGAAAGACACTCACTAGATCTGGATATGATAGTGGATGCTTGTAATCCCAGTACCCAAGAGGCTGAGGAAGGAGGATCACAAGATCGTGACCAGTGTGGGCTACATAGAGTGTGTGTGTGTGTCTGTGGAATATTTGTTTAAGCTGCAAAGATGTGTTACATTTCTTTATGCTGCATTTGTTAACTATATAACGATACGTTGTATTTGTGCTAATTAAATAAAATTAAACTGGGCTCAGTGAGGTGGGGTTAGCAACTGGTTGACAGGAAATAGGGAGGAGCTTAGCATGGGGTTTTTTAGTTGGGGTGTTGTGGAAGGGAATGACTTCCAGGATGCCAGCAAAGAGAGAAGGTTAGCCAGTTGCTATTCTAATTCTCTGAGCTCACAGGTCTTCACCCCAGCCTTTGAATCTCGAGTTTTATTAGAACGATAGATTTAGTTAGAACTACCTTTAGAGGCAGCAACAGAGCCATTGTCTGGGGAACAGAATTCCCCCCAAGCTACAGCATTAGCAGCCAGACCACTAATATGTTTAAAGCACAGCCACTGTGAGGAAGATAAAACAATGTGTGTGTGTGTGTGTGTGTGTGTGTGAGAGAGAGAGAGAGAGAGAGAGAGAAGAGAGAGAGGAGAGAGAGAGAGAGAGATTTGGAAAATATTCTTTGTCATTGTAATTGAACCTTAAATATGGATGTTAAATTACCATGAACTACCTAAATATTAAACTTCCATTACTTAAAATAACAAGTGGGCTTTATGTGTTTGCTTTTTATTTCTGTCACAGTTGGAGAGCAAAACCTTGAATATTGCAGGGACGAAACAGGTAACTGGTACAGTGCCTGTGGACAGTACCATTGGAAATGACACTTTCTTTGTTGTCACCTGGACAATACAAAAGCCAGAAATTATTCTTCAAGATCCAAAAGGAAACAAATACACAACCTCAGATTTCAAAGATGATCAATTAAATATGCAGTCTGCTCGACTTCAAATACCAGGCACTGCAGAAGTAAGTCTTTTCACTGTGTTTCATTAATCCATCCTGTGTTAAGAGATAAAGACATGCTACATTGTTGGCACTAATACAATGACAGTGTGTCTCATTAAAAATTAAGTAGAAGCCAGGCGGTGGTGGCGCACGCCTTTAATCCCAGCACACGGGAGGCAGAGCCAGGCGGATCTCTGTGAGTTCGAGGCCAGCCTGGGCTACCAAGTGAGCTCTAGGAAAGGCACAAAGCTACACAGAGAAACCCTGTCTCGAAAATCAAAAAAAAAAAAATAAGTAGAATATCTAACCATCCAAATCTCTATTACCCATTCTCTTTTGACAGTCACATTTAGTCATTAATTAGGTTAAGAATGTAAGTCTTTACTTTTAGTAGGACACTTGCTTAGCATTCACGAAGTCTGGGTTCCATCGCCAGTACCCCCCAAGTGGTTTTATTTTGTTTACATTTCCAAATAATCGTACATCCCAAGTAGCAGGAAAATATTAACAAAGCTCTTCAAGAAAACTTTTTCAGACAGGGACTTGGACCTACAGCCTCTCCAATAAGGATGCCAGACCTCAGTCACTAACAGTGACGGTGACCACTCGAGCAAGAAGTCCTACCACACCCCCAATAATCGTAACTGCTCACATGAGTCAAAACACAGCACGGTATTCTAGCCCAATGATTGTGTATGCACGAGTCAGCCAAGGGTTTCGGCCTGTTCTGGGAGCCAGAGTCACAGCCACTATAGAAGCTGAAGATGGACATCAAGTCACACTGGAGCTCTGGGACAACGGGGCAGGTAATGGGAACCCGTGTTGACACCACAGAATGTAAATTCTCCTATAGGATTTTATAACTATAACTTACAAGCCAGTACTTTTTAAATACATTTACAAATCTATTTGAGTAATGATGTCTTTAAAACATTTTGCTTGATTATCTTGACAAAACAAGCCTAGACATTTATTTTGGCATTTATTTTGGTTAAAGTCTATTATCAATTTCATGCTTCCCATGGAAATTAAAGTACAGTTTTTCCATTTTCACTATTGTTAGTGCTTTGCATATGCTTTTTCCATCTAGTTATAGTCTTTGTTTGGGTAAGCTTCCTTCTTAATATTGTACATACTTATAGTCTTTCCACACAAACATATTCCATACTTTAACTATATTCATCCTTCTCTACCTTCTCTCTCTCTCTCTCTCTCTCTCTCTCTCTCTCTCTCTCTCTCTCACACACACACACACACACACACACACACACACACACACACACACACACACACACATACACACGTGCCCTCCATTATCCTGGTCTCACATCTACTTTCAGATATGGTATATAATTTTATTTATCTGTATAAAATCCAGTATCTACAAATTAGAGAAAATACGCAGTCTTGTCTGCTTCATCTCATTTCTGGTACTCAATGTGGCAATCTCAACTTTGTATCCATTTCCCCGCAGATGACATCTCATTCTTCTCTCTGATGTGTATCACTCTGTTGTGTATGTGTACCACATTTTCCTCATCCATTCAACTTTGGACAGCCACCTGGACTGATTCTGGGTTTGGCTATTATGAACAGTGCTGCAATAAATAGACATTCAAGTGACGTTCTCATTCAATTTTCAGTTTTTTGAGGAACCTTCATACTGATTTCCATAGGAACTCAACTAATTTACAACTCCAAATGTGTTGTATAAGAGTTTTCTCTGCTCCCTACAGACACACACACACACACATACACACACACGCGCGCGCGCGCACGTGTGTATGCATGTTTTGCCAACATTTTTATCATGTTTTCTTAATAGTAAACATCCTGATTGGGATGAAATGAGAAAGGAAAAATGGAGCTGGGCAGTGGTGGCGCACGCCTTTAACCCCAGCATTTGGGAGGCAGAGACAGGCAGATCTCAATGAGTTCAAAGCCAGCCTGGTCTATAGAGTGAGTTTCCAGGAAAGGTGCAAAGCTATACAGATAAACCCTGTCTCAAGAGAGAGAGAGAGACCGGGGTGGGGTGGAGGGCCCCTGGGCGGCGGCGGGGGGGGGGGTGGATGGAATCTCAAAGTATTTTTAATTTGCATTTTCCTTCTGACTAAGGATCCTAGACACTCTTCATATGGTCAATGATCTTTCTCCATGAATGTTGGTACTTCTTCTTTGAAAACTGTTCACTTCATCAGCCCATTTGTTAAGTTGTCTATTTTGGTAGTTTTTTTTTTTTTTTTTTTTTTTTTTAGTTATTTATACATTCTAGATCTTTATTCTGTCAGATCTATAGCTACCAAAGATTTTCTCACATATGGCAGGCTTCATTTGGTTGTTTACTATACAGATATTTTTAAATTTCATGTGCCATTTGTCAATTCTTGGTTTTATTACCAAGTTATTGGTATCCTTCACAGAAAGTCCTTTTGCCTATGCCTATATCCTGAAGTGTTCTCCTCCATCAGGTTTAGAGTTTCAGGTCTTACACTAAGGTGTTTGATCTACTCAGAATTGATTTCATACAAGATGAAAGCTAATGTTTCAATTTCATTCTTCTACATGTATCTGATCAATTTCCCAGTACTCTTTGTTGAAGAGGCTATCTTTCTTCAATGTGTATGTTTGGCATTGTCAAAATCACAGGGTTTCAGTGTGTGGGTTTAATGCTCGATCCTCTATTCTATTCCATTGGTCCACACATATGTTCTTATGGCAGTCCTGTGCTGCTTTTTTACTGTGGTCCTGCAGCATGTCTCACCAGACATGGTGATATCACCAGCCTTGTTCATTGTAGTTTGGATTGATGTGGCTATTCTTGGTCTTCTGTGTTTCCATGTGGATTGCATAATTGCTTTTTTTTCTATTATTGTAAAGAATGTCAATGGACTTTTATTGTAATTGCATTAATCTGCAGATTGCTTTTGGCTATGTGGCCATTTTCAAAGTATTAATTCTGCTAATGTGTAAGTATGGAAGGTCTTTCCAACTTGTAGTGTCTTTTTTCAATTTCCTTCTTCAGTGTTTTAAATTTTTCATCAAAGAAGTCTTTCACTTCCTTGATTAAAGTTATTCCTGAGTATTTTTAAAGGTATTATAAATAGTATTGTTTTCCCAGTTTCTTTCTCCACATATTCACTATTGGTGTATGGGGAAGCTACTGACTTTTCAGCCAGTAATAATTGCACTTCAGATAAGCCTCATTGGTCACAATACTGTCATTGCACAAAAGTTGGAAACTGATTTTTTTATATTGGTTTTATATCCTGCTACTTGCTAAATGTCTTTGTCAGTTTTAAGATTTTTTTAGACAAGTTTCTATTGTTAAATAAAAGTTAAGTGCTAATGTTAATTGAATGCTCTACTATAAATTATACTTTCTAAAACAAACAGAGTTAGTACATAGTCAAGCCAAGCTTTGAACCAAAATACTAAGATCTATGGTTTAAACTGTCCTATACTCTCTGATAAACTCATATCACCAATGCTCGTAAAATATCAATTTTCATTTTAACTTACTGCATGACTAAGTATTGTGTTTCATTATCAAGGTGCTGATACTGTTAAAAATGATGGCGTCTACACAAGATATTTTACAGATTATCGTGGAAATGGTAGATACAGCTTAAAAGTGCATGTCCAGGCAAGAAAAAACACAGCAAGACTAAGTTTAAGACAACAGAGCAAGTCTTTATATATACCTGGTTATATTGAAGATGGTGAGTAGCATTAAAAAGAAATGTATTAGCTACTTCAGTAAATTATATAAAACAAATGCTGAAAGGGATGATATATGTAGGAAACCCAAGTATATAATTATGCAATCATCTTTGGGATTCAAAGTCATATTCGTGTCAGTGGACCCAGCATAGACCACGCTTCCACATATTTTGTTAACGTTTCCCTCGGTTTGTTTCATTTACAAAATACATTTCCAAGGTCATGGAACAAGCCCTGTGCTAAATGCTAGAGCTAGGGAGTTGAATGATTCCTTGTCATCAAAGAACTCATGCAATAGCAGTAGGTTAAGATAGGTTAAAAGTTAGTTTTAACATAGCATATTTCAAAATGATATATAAATAAGCTTTTCTCTCACTTTTCAACGTCTGTAGTCAACCTGCATGAGCCATGAACAGCTTTAAGATCGGCATGAGATAAAGAACAGACAATATGAGAGATGCAGTATCTGTGGCTGTTTTTTATAGGTAAAATTATACTGAACCCCCCTCGACCTGAAATGCAAGAAGCAGAAGCTCCTGTGGAAGACTTCAGCAGGCTAACCTCTGGAGGGTCCTTTACTGTGTCTGGAGCGCCTCCTGGTGGTGAGCACGCTCCTCCTGTGTTCCCACCCAGTAGAGTCACAGATCTGGAAGCCGAATTTAACGGAGATCATCTTCACCTTACCTGGACTGCCCCTGGCAAGGTCCTCGACAAAGGAAGAGGTAAGCTAGAGGCTGAGTTTTAAAGTATTCAGAATGAGTCATGTGTAAGAAATTAAGTTATTACATTTTTGTATAGACACTTAAAACACTTGTTGCCAGGAAATGATCCCAGGAATTCTTTGTTCAACTGATTCTGTAAGGGGACATACTTACACAACAGATAAGTGTTATATGCATAAATGTTATTTTTTAAAAAATTAAAAATAAGGTATTCTGAATGAAATCACATTTGCATTCTTTCCGAAAATTTTCCAATGTCTCATTTATAAATAATATTTATGGAGTGTCTACTATAGGCCATTATTCATTTATTTTTAATGTAAAAACTGAACTTCAAGAAAGTTAGAATTAGCCAAAGTTATTCCTGAATTTTTATCTTAAGATTTTAAAATCAATCTTTAAATTTATGTTGCCCCCCCAATCTCCTTTAGAGATGGCTCAGCAGACAAGAACATGATTGTTTATCCAGGGGATTCAGATCCAATTCCCAGCACCCACAAGGCAGGTCCCAACCATCTGTTACTTCAGCCCCAGGGGACTCTCTTCTGTCCTCCTTCACAAAGATATGCACACAGACATACATGCATGCAAAACACCCATACACATAATAAAATACTAAAAATAAATTTTTAAAAAAAGGATAGTGAAGAGGAGTAAACTCCCGAGCACATTAGTGTAATTAGTGCTCATCCGGCTTCTGTGCCTTTGACTCAGCCTCATCTCTTCTCTGGTCTCTCACTGAGTGCCCCACCCCCACCCCAGTACTCCTTTCAACTTCATAAAAAGTCACAGAAGATACTCACGGTCTTTACTGCACATGAACATTATGCGTTCCTTGTTCTAACTTAAAACTGAGTTCAGCTCTTTCTACGTTCTTCTAAAAAGAAACCTGGACTCTGGGTGGCGGGCTGATATTACTGATACTGAATTATCTTTTCTGTGATTTTTGTAACTGGACATTTTTTAAGATAATTGTTCATATACTTGTCTTTAAAGTCAGTGAGACGAGATAGCCAGATACAAACTGTACCTGGGCTTTCTATCTCTAAAGCTCAGCATGCAAGTCTGGCAACTCCTACGCAGGCGCAGTGCAGTGCAGAGACCCGTCCTCGCAACTCTAATGAACACATGTCTCTTTTTTCCAGCGCAAAGATACGACATCAGAATGAGTCAGCGTTCTCAGGATCTCCAAAATTTTAACAACGCTACTTTAGTGAATACCTCTGGTCTGATACCTAAAGAGGCTGGCGCAAAAGAAAATTTTGAATTCAAACCAGAAACTTTGAAACTAGGAAACAGCACCATGTTCTACATTGTAATTCAGGCCATCAGTGATGCCGGTCTCACTTCAGCAACCTCCAACATTGCACAGGCTGTCAAGTTTATTCCTCCAGAACACGATATTTCTGCACTGGGCCCTAATATTTCTATAATCTGTCTGACAATTTGGGGGTTAACTGTGATTTCTAACTATATTTTAAACTAGAAAATATACTAAAACTAAAATCCAATCTTGCATATACTTGCTAAGAGCTTCTTTAGAATGAGTCTAGTAAGTCCTCTGCATAGCGAGACAATTGTGTAGCTTGATCTGCTTGGGGGGCCCCCTGGCGGTAGAATGAGAATCCATCCCTGGTGTATGACCCGGCTTTTTGGAGCCCACTACCTGTGATGTGACACCTGGCACAGCCTTGAGGCAGGGGGAAGGGCTTGGACATGCTGCCATGGGAGGTCTTGTCTTCCTGTGGGAGGAGTGGGGAGTGGGTTGGGAAGGGGAGGCTGGGGGGGTGGGAGGAGGGAAGAGGGGGATCTTTGATGTGTAAAATAAATGAAAATTTTTCTTAATTAAAAAAGAAGAATGAGTTTACTAAACCCACTGTCTGCTAGTCAACAATTGTAATATAGAAATATAAGAAAAATCTGAAATACAAATTTGTAATATAAATAAGAAAATTCAATGAGTTAATAAAATTGCATAAAATAAAAATTCCTTGAGTTAACTCACACCAATTCTTTTGCTATATATAAATCAAGATTAGCATGGCCTCAATCGTCAATTGTTCCATTGAGTCCAGAAACAAGATATGCATTCTATTTTCATGGTGTGATTCAAATTCACTTTGTATATTAACAAAATGAAAATTCATACAACCCACTTGAAAGGATTTGTGCATAGATAAAAGCAAACAATTTCACAGTTGAATTGTATGTAACATGACTGATGGAGAGTACTTCCTGTTTACAAAACTGAAGTCAAAGGGACTAAGGAAGAGAGCAGTTTGTAAAGAAAAATGGTCAAAAGTGGTCAGAAAGTCAAATGTCTGTTGTCACTGACTGAAGGTGTTTTATCAGTCCTCGGCAAGAAATGGCTAACAAGAGTGCTTTTGTCCACAAATTGTGGGGATCACAGTGAAGTTCTGTTTTTGTCCTGGGACCATCATTTCATCTGAAGAGTAGTACCAAGATGTGTAATTAGAACAGGGATTTTTTTTCACTGCTATAACCTTTGCATCTAGAGCAGAATTAGATACAGAGGTGATATCCAATAAATATTTGTTTAAAAAGTTAATTTTTATACTCTCAAAGAAAAACAAATATAAGCCGGGCGGTCGTGGCGCACGCCTTTAATCCCAGCACTCGGAGCAGAGCAGGCGATCGCTGTGTGTTCGAGGCCAGCCTGGGCTACCAAGTGAGCTCCAGGAAAGGCGCAAAACTACGCAGAGAAACCCTGTCTCGAAAAAAAAAAGAAAAAAGAAAAAGAAAAAGAAAAACAAATATAGCCCAATCAACAATACCTATATAATAGCATGTGTGTGTGATAATGTGAGAAGTTAAATAAAAATGATATACTTTATAACATTAATCTTAAGTAAAGTATAAAGTTTCAAAAAAGTGTATATATATATATAAAACCTCAATAGAATGTATAAGCTAAATCAAGCTGGTAGTGCTGCTATGGTATGATCTTCCTAAGAAAGAAATTTTTTTCTTTTTATTAAGAGATTTTCTATTCATTTTACATACCAACCACAGATTCCCCTGTCCTCCCTCCTCCCACCCCCAGCCTTTCCCCCTCAACCCACTCCCCATTCCCACCTCCTCCAAGGCAAGGTCTCCCCTGGGGAGTTAGCAGAGCCTGGTACATTCAGTTGAGGCAGGTCCAGTCCCCTCCTCCCTGTACCAAGGCTGAGCAAAGTATCTCAGAAAGAAATTTTATTAGAGAAAAGCCCTTTCTTTATAGGCAAGATGTGGTGCTATATTGTCTACCCCAATAAAACTCACCTGGGGATCAGAGAACAGAGCCAGCCACTAAATTAGACATAGAGGTCAGGTAGTGGTATCATACACCTTTAATCCTATCACTCGAGAGGCAGGGATCCATCTGGATCTCTGTGAGTTCAAGGCCACACTGGGCTACATGAGAGAAACAACACCAGGCAGTGGTGACACATACCTTTAATCCCAAGAAGCAATATGGCAGGACACAGAAAGGTATACAAGGCATGAGGAAACAGGAACTTGCTCTCTTGAAGCTGAGGATTTCATAGAGGTAAGCTAGTGGCTGGCTGTTCTGCTTCTCTGACCTTTCAGCTTTCACTCCAATATCTGGCTCTGGGTTTTTTATTATAAGACCTTTTTGTGTTACAGCAAGATTTTAAAAAACTTTTTAAACACCTAAAAGGAAGAAACATCATGAAATCATGAAACATCCACAAACCAAATTCAAAAGAACATATGAAAAACAGTATTACCTAGTTGGCTTCATGCCACTAGTCCATAGATGATTTACTATAAAAATAACATCTGTGAATGACCACATCAATCACTGAAAACATAATTGTCAAGTTTTGATGAAGGAATAGGAACTTCTTGATGGAGGGAGTTTGGTTGTATTTGGTATAAAGACATGCACACTACTTACAGGTGTGTGTGTGTGTGTGTGTGTGTGTGTGTGTGTGTGTATTTGTACTCTAGAATCTGTGAAGAAAGATACTCACTAGATCTAGATATGATGGTGGATGCTTGTAATCCCAATACTCAAGAGGCTGAGGAAGGAGGATCACAAGATCATAACCAGTGTGGACTACATAGCAAGACATCATCTCAAAATATCAACAAACAAACTGTAGATTGGATTTTTGTTTGTTTGTTTGTTTTGTTTTTGGTTTTTCGAGACAGGGTTTCTCTGTGTAGCTTTGCGCCTTTCCTGGAACTCACTTGGTAGTCCAGGCTGGCCTTGAACTCACAGAGATCCGCCTGGCTTGGCCTCCCGGAGTGCTGGGATTAAAGGCGTGTGCCACCACCGCCCAGAATTAAAACCAGAAGGCTGGAGAGGTGGCTCTGTAGTTAAGAGCACTGGCTGCTCTTCTAGAGGACGAAAGTTCAATTTTCAGCACCCTCGTGGAGGCTCATAGCCATCTGTAACTCCATGTCTAGGGATTACAACACCCCCTTGGTGGGCACTTGCTGGACAAACATTCATGTAGGCAAAATATCAATAAACATGAAATTTTAAAATTAAGAATTAAAACTAAACATTGAACTCTAAACATTGAGGAATTCAACACGTAAGGTGTGAAGTATTCGTGTGATCAACTCTTACACTGACTTAGTTACTTTCTATTGTGAAAATGAAAGACTGACTAACCTACTTGTGGGGAGGAACAGCTTATTTGGCTTACATGTCCCAAAGTCTGTCACTGAAAGAATCCAGGGCAGGAACCATGGAGAAAAGCTACTTACTGGCTTGCTCATCCTGACATGTTCAGATATATAGCCCAGAATCACCTGCCCATGAATGACACCATCCACAGTGGATTGGGCCCTCCCATAGCTATCATTAACCAAGAAAATGCCCTCACAGACCGGCTCACAGGCCCATCTGATGGAGGCAATTCTTCAACTGAGGTCCCCTCTTCCTAGGGGACTCTAGTTTGTATCAAGTTAACAAAAAAACTTGCCAGTGTATACAAAACTGAAGGAAATACATTAAACATATTTCAAATGTATAATACTGAGTAATAAAAGCCACAGAAGGACAGGTAAGGTGTTATAACTTACAATGTATAATGTACACAGATTAAAATATAAGTGGTTCTGTATTTGTTTGTAGATATAAGTGGGCAAGAAGCACACCAAACTCCTCATGTAGATACTTTGGATGGAGACAGGAAGGTAATTTAAGCTAATGATATTGGGAGTTTTTAAATACTTTATTTTAAATTATGTGTAGGGGGAGTGGCCTATGTGCACCAGAGTGCAGATGTCAACAAGGACCAGAAGAAGGTGTCTAATCCCTTGGAGCTGGAGTTTCAGGAGGTTGTAAATCACCTGATATGGTAGCTGGGATCCAAACCAGATCCTCTGTAAGAGCAGCAAATGCTCTTAACTGCTGAGCTATCTCTCCAACCCATGATGGTATTTATGGTGGTATTTTACTTGTACTGAAATGTGATTTTCATTGTATGTTAATAAATAAAGTTGCCCTGGGGTCAGAGCTATTAGAGCCATAGCAAGAGCATGTGTGGTGGTGGTGCACGCCTTTAATCCCAGCACTTGGTAGAAGAGCTAGGTAGATCTCTGTGTGTTCAGGGATACAGCCAGCATTGGAGACATAAGCCTTTAAGACCTGGAGACCTGGAAGGCTGTACTTACAGGCAGTGATAAGGCAGTCATGTGTTTGGATTTACAACCAATGAGAAGGCAGAACAGAAAGACTATTTAAAGACAGACACACAGGAAGTAGCTCTCTTTCAGGAAGCTAGGAGCACTGCAGGAGGTAAGATTTTAGCTCTGAGCTCTGACCTTTCGGCTTTCTCTTTTACACTGGTTCTGTGTTTCTTATTTTAATAAGACGGTTGGTTACATCTACAGGTTTTGGTTTTGGTTTTTGTAATAGGATTGTATTTGCTTTCCTTAAACAGTAATGTTTTAACTCTAGATACATTAAGCTATAATAAGAAAAATTACTATCATGAGGGTAACAGTGCTTATTATACCATTTTTACATTTTCTCAATTTTTAGTTTAAGTATGAAATACCTTTTCACTGTAGACCCATTAAATAAATTTGCAAAAAAACTCAAATTATAAACTTGAGTTAGAAACACTGGTGTTGTACTCACTATCTTAACCTACCTCTGCGTACATACAGAGCCATACTACATGGGAAAACTTGGCAAGAGTCTCTGGTGTGATGAGTCAAAGTCGTGATGTGTTCACTGTGCTGGTGACCTGCAGGTGCTAAGCAAGCTGTGTGAGCTGTGCCTTCAGAATACTCATCTTCAAAAAAGAAAGAAACCTGTGCAAAGGAGTCAAAAATGGAGTGATAGTTTGGTAGTTATTGGAGTTCAGCAAGAAGTATTAGGGCTGGGAGACAGCTCTGTGATTAAGAGCACTGGCTGCTCTTGCAGAGGACCCAGGTTCAGTCCTTAGCACCTAACATGGCCACTCACAACCACTTATAACTCTAGATCCAAGGAATCCTACAGCCTCTCTGGTCTCTGCACACATCTAGCACATCTAATCTAGCACACATCAAGCACATATCTAATGCACATATACACATCAGGTACACATGCAAAAATGCGCACACACACACACACACACACACACACACACACCAGGCATACATGTAATGTACACACACACACCAGGCACACATGTAATACATATAGACACACCAGTCACACATGTAATGTAATGCATTTATCTAATTTTCTTTACTAATAAAAGCTCAGGAGTCAGATATCAAGGTAAGAACCCAAATGATCACAGAAGCAGTGAAGAAGCAACCAGTGACCTCCCATCTCTTTGGTTCCTCCATCCACAAAACCAAGACTTTCTCTAAGCCCCACCCTTCTACTTCCTGTCTATCTGTTCTCAGTCCTCCAAAACTCTGTGGTTAATTTTGGTCAGCTGGTAGCTAGCTCCGCCCTCTGATTCAAAACAAATTTTATTGTCATTTTGGGAGTGTCAGAATGCAATCAAAAATAATGTGTGCACGTAATTAGATCAGCAAGCAGAGATCTGTAGTGAGCAGTGCTACAGTAGTCAGAAAGACAAACTACAAGAAACTGTCGAAAAACAAAAAAAAAAAAAAAAAAAAATATGACAAAACAGTAATGCACACACACACATCAGGTACATATGTAATGCACACACACACACTAGGCACACATGTAGTACACACACACATTCAGGCAAAACATGCACACTTACCAAATAAAAATAAATAAATCTAAAAAATTAAAGAAGTACTAGAACATTGTAATAAGTGATAAGTAGTGATAAGCATGGCATGAAGAGAATGAAATTCAATTCTCCACTTCCTCCACTTTCATTTCCAAGCAACAGAGGTACTTAAAATGTTGGTGGAGTGCAAAATAAGTTATTGTAATTCTTAACTTTTCAATGGAAGCATAGTTGCTAATTTTTTAAATCCAATACTAATCTTTATATGCAAAATGTCTACTGATACATTCAGACATACATGAGCACCAATATTGGGTAATCTACCGTGATTCAAATAGGAGGGGTTTTAACCTATATTAATTTTGCTTTGCTCTCAGATTCACAAAATAATATAAAGGTTTATTAACTATGACTGGCCACTGCAGTAGATGGCATACATTTTCTTCTTTAGCCTTCATCTCATCATTGTGGGGAGACAGTAGGCTGTATTTCCATTTTATTGATGAGAGAACTGTTGCAGGATATTTGATCACACTGTGAACCCTGAGATTACATTATTTACTGGAAAAACTTCTTCCTAGTTATGGTGTGGCTCAGCCCTAGCACACACATTTAATCCAAGAGCTTTCTGTTCATGTAAACAAGATTAAATAAAGTCAATCATAGGTCAAGAGACAAGCAAGCAACCAGTGAACAGGGTAAAACCATAGAGTAAGAGGGAGTCAGGAGGACGGAGAGAGACTCACAGAAGTAGAAGGGAGGGACATTGAGTTGGAGTTTTGTTTGAGAAATGTTTCTCTTGTAGGGGCATGGGCAGAGGAGGAAGGTCAGCTGGGTGCTTTCTCTGCCTCTCTAAGATAGCAGGCTTTCACCCCAGCATCTGGCTCCCAAGTCTTCATTGGCTTAAAAAAAAAAGTTAGTTTTATTAATTTAAAAAAAAAAAAACACAGAACTAAAGGTCAGAGATATGAAATGACTTGCTCAAGATCAGACTAATGCTACAAATCCTGTTGTTGATAATCAGGTGTGTCTAATAAAAACCTTACACTCATTCCACACATCAGCATCATTATCTACCTGTGGGTGTTAACAGCTCTCATGATTAAAACATCTCTAGTGTTTAGAATACCTATTTATTCTTAAAAACAATCATGAATAGTTAATGGGCTAGAATTTTTAAGGTTATTTAATTTCTTTAAAATCTAGTTTTCAAAATAGATATCTCACTCAAGAATGTTTTATTTAGATTTACTGTGTGTGTGTGTGTGTTTATGTGTGTGTGCATGATTGCTTACAAGTGAATATAAAGGTTAAAAGACATCTTACACAATTTTTTTTTATTTTCTCTCACCCATGTGCATCTTAGGGATCAAAGTCAGGTCATTAGGTCTGGCAGCAAATGCCTTTACCCCTGAACTGTCTTATCAATCTTTGAGATGCTTTTAATTACTGCTATAATTTGAGGATAAATATGATACAACATTAAAATATTAGGAAAGTATTAGACTTGCATTTGTTACTCAATAAAATATTAATAGCTTTAATGCCATAGATATTTTACAGTTCCTAGAGTTCAAGGCTTAATGAAAAACAAAAAATTTCTATAACACAAGAAAATTCTAACTTTCATGTTCAATATACAGCCATAGTACATCTACAACCTCAGTTTCAAAAGTATCAACAAAAGCATTCTCTCTCCTCATTAAACTAACATAGAAACATACAATAGCTTAACTGCAGTTTTACTCAATACTTTTAATGTACAACAATTGCTTTTTAGGCTACTCTGACATCTAGTGGAATGATTATAGCCATTCAAAATATATAAAATACACACTTTACTTTTTACTTTTAAAAAACGAATATCATTGTAACTGAAGTTTTCCTGTGTCCTGGCCGGCTGGCAGTCAGGACAAATCTCTCTCACCTGCCAGTCTTGCAGTCGCTCAGACCCAAGTAAACACATAGAAGCTTATATTAATTAAAACTACTTGGCCATTAGCTCAGGCTTTCCACTGACTAGCTCTTACATTTAAACTCAGCCCATTTCTGTTAATCTATATGTTGCCATGATTTCCATGGTTTTACCTGTGTGCCATTACATGTTGCTTCCTGGAGAGCTGGCATTTCCTGACTCAGCCTTCCTCTTCCTAGAATTCTCCTCATCTGCTTGGTCCGCCTACACTTCCTGCCTGGCTACTGGCCAATCAGCATTTTATTAAACCAGTGTACAAAAGCATTATTCCACAGAATTTCCCCTTTTCTATTAAACAAAAAAGAAGGTTTTAACTTTAACATAGTAAAATTATATATAATAGAACAGTTATCAAGCAAGAATTACAGTTACAATATCTAGTCTATTTGTATTTGGCAAAATTAAAGAAAATATTCTATCTATCTTATATTGGTGAGTCTAAAGCTTCATATCTAATTTATCTTTTATCATAACCAAGGAAAATTATAATTTTAACTATCTAGTCTTCCACTACATCAAAAACCTCAGAAGGATACAATATTATCTAAGTAAACAGGAAGAGCATTGTAAGCAACTTCAAAATCTAGAAAGACAGAGACAGCTGGCTACCTGGACTATGTTGGGTGCCAAATGTAGACAAATTTCTAAGCATTCTTAATAAATAAAAAACACAGAGCCAAATATAGGGGTGAAAGCCTTAGAGATCAGCAAAAGAATGATAGCCACCAACCAACCTTCCCTCTCCAGCTCTGCCGCTCCCAAAAGTGAGCCACTCCTGTCTACACGTGCCTTTATTGCCTTTTGTTCTGCCCTCTTAGCCCAGCTACCTCACTTCCTTTTCACTGCCTGTCTGTACAGACCTCCAGGTCTCTATGGTAGGTACTGGGATTAAAGGCGTGTATAACCACACTTGGCTGTTCCCTAGTGTGTCTTTGAACACACAGAGACCCTGCCTACCACGTGATCAGATTAAGGGCGTGTGTTACCACTGCCTGACTTTTGTGTTAATGGTTTGCTATTTCCTCTGATCTCCAGGCAAACTTTATTTTTTAACATACAAATAAAATATCACATTTCATCACAAAGAAAATATCACCACATAGCTTTCTAAGTAACAGACTAATCACGTAATCGCTAATGTTTTTCGGTTAGCTTGGTTAGTTGGTTGCTGCTGCTATCATTGTTGTTTGAGACAGGGTCTCACTAAGTATGTCACCCTGGCTGGCCTGGAACTCTCTATGTAGACCAGGCTGACCTTAAACTCACAAAGGCCCACCTACCTTTGCCTCCCAAGAGCTAGGATTAAAGGTGTGCACCACCACACCTGGCCCCAGCAGATTTTTATATATAGATTGTAACACAAATTCCTAAATTGTCTTATAATAAAAACCTGGAGTCAGATATTGGGGTAAATGCTGAAATATCAGAGAGAGAAAGGAACAAGCCACTAGAGAAACATCTCACCTTGCCAACTCCATGAATCCTTGTAATATAAATCTTAAATGGTCTTATTAATAAAATCAAACCTGAGGCCAGTTATTGGGGTGAATGCTGGAAAATCAGAGAGGCAGAACATGCCACAGCCACCTCATCTCGCCAATTCCTCAGCTGATCCTCTTTCCTCAGACTGGAAGCCTCTGAGTCCTCATCCAGAATGAATCTCAGCTGAACTGTTGCTCAGAAGCCTGAATGCTTAACCAGCCAAAAGCTCCTAGTTTCTGGTCTTCACACCTTATGTACCTTTCTGCTTTTTGCCATCACTCCTTGGGATTAAAAGCTCACTTTCTGGGATTAAAGGTGTGAGTCACCATGCTTGGCTGCATCCTTGAACACACAGAGATCCAGGTAGATCTCTGCCTCTGGAATGCTAGGATTAAAGGCGTATGTTACCACTGCCTATCCTCTATGTTTAATATAGTGGCCGTCCTGTTCTTTGTCCCCAGATAAGTTTATTAGCATGCACAATATTTCAGGGAACACAATACCACCACAAATCCTCTGACTGAAAGCCTCTAAATCCTCAGCCAAAAGGGCTTCCTGAGTCCTCAGTCAGAAAGGCTCCAGCCGAAAGGTCTCTAGTTCCTGTCTCCTCACACCTTGTACACCTTTCTCCACCCAGTCATGTCACTTCCTTCCTAGTGCTGGGATTAGTGGCATGTGTGCTTCCCAAATACTAGTAGAAAAGGCATGAGAGCTCAAATGCTGGGATTAAAGGCCATGACTCTTAAATACTGGGATTAAAGGTGTGTGCCACCACTGACTGGCATCTATGTTTAATCTAGTGTCTTGTTCTGTTCTCTGATCTTCAGGCAAATTTATTAGGATACAAAATGTATTACCACAGTAGATTGTATATCAACTCAAGAAAATCAATATGAAATATCACTTAAGATTTCTATTTTCCACCTTGGCAGTAGTGGCTCATGCCTCTGAGTTAGAGGCCAGCGAGATCTACAGAGTGAGTTCCAGAACAGCCAGGAATAGAGAAACCCTGTCTAAAAACCAAACCAAACAAAAAAAAAGTTTCTATATTCCATTCCACTGATTTGGGTGACTGGCTAAGCCATTATTAATAAAATGTCATGGCCTTCAGGCAGGTAACAGATTTTTTTTTTTTTTTTTTTTTTTTTTTTTTTTTTTTTTTCGAGACAGTTTGTCTGTGTAGCTTGCGCTTTCCTGAACTCATTGGTGCAGGCTGCTCGAACTCAAGAGATCGCTGGCTCTGCTCGAGGCGGAAAAGGTGCCCAACGCCGCTCAGATTTTGTTCTTTATCCTAAGACTAATGAAAAGACATTAATGGGTTGAAAGCAAAAGATTAACTTGATGAAAACATCAATTGTTTAAATTTGGAAGGATTTTATAATTATGAGTGCAGGGCGTTTACCCACCAACTCCACAGTTCCTCAGAGTTTTCTTGAGTGAGAGCAGTAGGAAATATTAGATAGAAGAATTTAGACTGTGGAGATAAACAGATAGAAAATACAGAATAGCCTCAAGAGGTCCTGGAACCTATTCCAATGAGCCCTGACTGTCTCTGCCCTAAGGTATTTACAGAAATGCCAAGGGGTAGAGCAAAAGACCTCCCCCCAGCACAGCCAAGTGCAGACCATCTCAGACACCTGCACTCTGGCCCGTGGTCCAATCATCCTCTCTATGTAGACCTGCTGGGTAAAGCCACGAGGAACCTGAAAACGGGCTCCCACATATGAGATAATTAGAAAGTTGCCTTTTGATGGGCCATTTGCTAATATTGAGGAAATGTTAACTTTTCTTGACGCATATTGATGGTATTATAGTAATAGTTGACAGGAAAGTTCATACCTTTTAGAGATTTAATGGACAAGACGAAATAAATTTTATGACATCTGTGTATCAGCAGACACTTGAATGGAGGCAACAGTTTACAGAAAGGAGGAAAGAAACAGCAAGTGAGACCTTGAGAAATCTCCAGGAAAGTCCAGAAAACTAAGGATGTAGGAGAAAAACATGAGAGGTACAAGGACTATCCGAGGAGGGTTATATCATGCAGGCAAAGCAACAGAGGATTCTAGAGGAAACACACACCAAGTTAACAAGTCAAGGCTGTATTTGGTACATGGATAAATTCTCAATACATACTGTTCTTATGATGGCTAAGATGAAAAGTGTAGAAAAATCGCTGCTAAAAAAATAGTTCTAGAAAATAATGTAGAAAGAGCCACATTAAAGTGATCAGGAAATTAACAGACATTGAGGCAGTAATTTCTAATCATTCTTTCAAATGTTTGGACCACTATGGGAAGGAAGGAGATAAGAAGTGGGCCAGGATCGTGATGGGGAATAGAGGCAGTATTTGTGAGTATGACAAGGGAGGGAGATGGGGTTGTTTAAATGCGGGTAAGGATCCTGTGAAAAAGGAGAAGCTGGGAAGATGGATAAATATGCAAGTTCTGAGGTAGGAGAGGGAGAAGACAGGCCACTCCAGGAAGGACTGACCTCTGATGGATGACAGCAGGATGGGAAGGTGTTTACACACTCCCTGCTGGGAAGAAACAGAATGGTGGCTTAAGCTAGGAAGCCGATGAGAACACTTGCTGCACACGTCCTGAGTCCTCATACCTAGAACGCATGCCAAAGCTAGGCCTGGTCACCTGCACCGCAACCCAGCACTGGGTGCTGGGACAGGAGGACCCCTGGGGCTCATGGAATCTTCCACTTTGTCATGCATGCATGTGGGCACATG
Source organism: Peromyscus leucopus (assembly GCF_004664715.2). Taxonomy (NCBI): domain Eukaryota; kingdom Metazoa; phylum Chordata; class Mammalia; order Rodentia; family Cricetidae; genus Peromyscus; species Peromyscus leucopus. Next base: position 115,909,909 of record NC_051068.1, on the reverse strand, counting down.
TACCTACACATGAACACACACACAAAGTTAACTAGTTAAATAAAAAGAGAATGCTTGTTTATATCTTCCAATAACATTGGACACTGCTGACTCAGTTTTACTCTCCATCAATAATGAAAATAATTTTAAAAAGCAATACAAGTTGGCAGAGAGAGGACAAAGGAAAGGAATAAATACATGAGTTCCTATTAATCTCATCTTCAATATAGTATCTCAGTGGACATGTCTATGATTAAAACAAGTAGTTTGGAAAAGAGAAGAAAGGAGATAGCAATAGGTTTAGAGAAACACACACCTGAATCCCAGCACTCAGGAGCCTAAAGCAGGGAGATTCCAAGTTCAAGGCCAGCCTAGGCTAGAGACCCTGTCTAAAAAGAATAGGAAAGAAAGGAAAAGAAAGACCTCATACAGAACTCTGTGTCTTCTCCTCCCCACCTCATCCCCCCATTCCATTCCTCCATTGCTCTCATTCTCATGCTCGGGCCTGTGTCACCCACGCTTCGTGTGTATTTACAGAGAAAGACAAAAACCGAGCGCCAACGCTGGCTGATTCTGAGTATTGGAGTTACTAGATGCTTTCATCATTGTTCGTTTCCATGCTGTCTGAATACTTTAATGGCCATACGTTATATTCATTAAATCACTAAAGCATTTATTTTAAAATCCAAAAGTAAATAATAAAAGCAAGATATGTTATGCGAGTGTAGACATGTACACACACATGCACATCTAAGTGAATACCTATGCACAGACAGAAACTGAAACTACAAGCAGTGTAGAAAGATACAATTGCAGAGTCAAAGCGCCTACCCTTGTACTCTTCAGTATTCCCATGCTGGCTTCCCAGAAGGAACCACAGCACATAGGCAGTTTCGTTTCGTTTCTTTTTTTTTAGTTAAAGAAAGCTGGAGAGTTGGCTCAGGATCAGAATTCATTTCTCAGTCCTCCAGTGTAGGTCACTGTCTGTAACTCAGGAGATTTCTCTTCTGGCTTCTGAATGCACCAGGCACACAGGTGGTTCATGGACATACATACAGGTAAAACCCTCATATACATGTTTTTTTTTAAGTCATTCCACACCATAACTTACAGATACACTTGTCTGCTATTGTTCATTAATAATATATAGCAAAATTCACACAAATAATTTAACTTTTTAGTTTTTGTTTAAAATGGCATTAAATAGCAAATTTTAGAAATACTATCATGAGTCAAAAGATAGACAACAGAAGAAATTACAGTTTGTTAGGACTTTTTAACAGGACCTCCCCCCCAACACACACCTTCTTTTTTTCCTGTAAGTTTTGTTTTCTTTCAGTTGGGAACGGAACCCATGGCCTTACATATACTCTTGGAAAATTCTACCCACTGGGCTACATCCTCAGAATTTTCTCCTGATTCTTTCCAATTATATAACTGGCCTAGAACCTGAAGAGAAGTTCTGGGGAGCATAAGACTCCTTTAATTCTTGTACAACACCAGCAGAGCAAATGTTAAAAGTTGCCTGTCCTATATTCTCTCCTTCGCTAACACAAGCTTTATTTTGTCCAAGATGACAATTCATACTGTTAAAAATAAGAGCTACTATTCTCTTACAAACGCTCTTAGTTTTTTAACAGGGCACATTACATTTATTGGACTGAATTGCCATTGTGAGGAACTAAATGCCCCCATTCTGGCTAGTGATGTGAAATCAAAGTTTACTAGCGGGGGATATGGAAATGCTTGATTTCAGAGAGAGAAGGAACACTACGCAGATGTGTGCTTTTGTCTGTTTTTCGAGCTGAGACTGTATGTAGCACCTAGAGGCTCTGAAGCATCTCGACACATCAAGGTGAAAGTTACATGAAAAGAATCGCAAAACAGAACCTAGCAGATACAGTGGTTTGGTCCCCGGCATAAGGGAAGGAGAAAGAAGGAAAGGGAGGGAAGAACAAGAATAAAAAAACAGAGACAGAGGCAGGAGGAAGATGAGTTCAAAGCCATCCTCGGGTACCTGAATCCAGCCTGGGTTACAAGAGGCCCTGTCTCAGAAAACAGAAACTAAGTTAGCCGAGTGTGGGGGCTCATGTCTATCCCAGCACCAGGAACTGGAAGGCTGAGACCCTGCCAGACAGTAGGTACGCGAGCGTGAATGAATGCATAATCTTTCTTCCTCTACTGTCTCTCTGAAGTGCCCTCACAGACCCTTCCAGAGCTGTTTCCTAGATGATTCTAAACACGCCTCGGACAATCACAGGCCATCACAGGGACTGATCTGTTCAGCACTTCCTCAGTGCCCGACAGTGAGTAAAGCTGTAACAAGGTAGGGGACAATAAAGACAATCTCGGTCAGCACAGGGTGGCTGGGTGGGTGTCCACCCACGCCGTCAGCAGCCCTTGACACCGGACCGCATACAGGAAATGCTGGCCAAAGATTCTGCAGTGTCGGTTCTGTATTTCCTCTTAAAGAACTTCTGTCCATGCTTTTCTGTCAGAGATACTCACTGAGGCTCCCCGGGAGAACCAGGGTGGGGTGCACGGCAGCCCAGAAGGCTCCGTGTAAGGACTGCTGCGGATGCTCTGACCCTAGGATTAGTCCCTAGTGACCTCCAGGGGTCGCTGTTCCGAGAGCGTCAGCCAGGAGCTCCCCCGGACAAGGGGCTTCAGCCGCCCTGCAGGGGTCGCTGTTCCCGCGAGACCCTCTACAGCGACTCCGCCCGGTGGTGGGTCCTCGGCCGCCCTGCAGGGGTCGCTGTTCCCGCGGGCCCGCCGGCCGGCTGAGGCCACGCCCCCCGGGGCCGGCCGGTTTCCGCCGCTGAGGAGCCGCGGGGTTGCGGTGGGTGTCTCCCGGCGCGGCCCGCATCCCGACGGCGGCGGCGGCGGCTGGGCGACGCGACAGGCCGGCCGGGGGCGCGCGCGCGCGCGCTCGGGGACGCGGGCTCTCCGGCCCGGCCACACCCTCCGCCTCCTCCCGCCCCTCAGGAAACGACAGCTGCGCGGGGCTGGCGCCGCCTCCCGCCGCCTCCCACGTCCGCCCCGCCGTCGCCCGGCGCCCCAGCCCCGCCGCGGCGCCCCCCGCCTCCCCGCGAGCCCCGCCGGCGGCCCTGGCCCGCTGCCGCCCGGCATGAACATCATGGATTTCAACGTGAAGAAGCTGGCGGCCGACGCGGGCACCTTCCTCAGCCGGGCCGTGCAGGTACGGCGGCGGCGGCGGCGCGGCGGTTGAGGACGGGGCGGTGGCGCCGGCGAGGGCGGCGGGGACGGCGGGGACGGCGGCGCCGAGGACCCGGCCTGCCTGCCTGCCGATGGGCGCGGCCTGGCGCCCCTGGCCCCGCCGGCCGTTGCCGCCCCGCTCTGCCCAACCGCCGCTCGGCGCCGAGCGAGGCGAGTCCCGACGCGGCCCGGAGCGTCCTCCGGCCGGGACACCTTGGGTTCCTCCCACCCCACCCCCGGGCCGGAGGCCTCGGTGCCCCCAGCCGAGCACCTCGGCGCCACCCCCACCCCTTCTTCCCCTGGGTGGCTCTCGCCCTCCCGGCAGTGTCCAAGAAGGGAGTTTCCTTTTCCTGCCCCTGCGCCGGCTCTGGTCCCACCAGCCCTCTCTGGCCCTGGAAGGATTGTGCCAGAGCTTAGCAGCCCGTGGGGGGAATGGAGATCGCCTGTCCCTGTGGGTGTCCCAACTTCACCGAGGGCGCAGGAAACCTGGGGTTGCGAATGTTCTGGCCCCATTCTCCAAGTGGGCTATAGAGCAAGGGGTGAGAGGAGGGCAGGGTGCGTGCTGCTGTGTCCGTGGTCACATTTGGTATGCTTCAGGCACACTTGGAGGGGAAAAGTTCACTGCGTCTCCTTATTCTGTAATCAAGGAAGGGAACTTGGGCAATAGGGAACTTGGGCGGATTTTTGCAGTCAACACCACGTTATGCAAACGCAGTTAAATCTATGAACAGATGTAAATTTCACAACATGGGTTATAAACAATCTGGTATTTCAGTTAGTGACATAGGGTAGCAAGAGCATTCTCTTCTGTAAGAAGACGAAAGTAATGTCCCGTGTGCCAGAATTACAGCAAACTATATCTCTCTTCTGTTGCTTCGTTTCTTGTACCCTTTACCCTAATTTTATTGGCACCGTTGATATCATATTGCATTGTCCTTGGCAAAAGGATGGGAGAGTTCCCCAAGGTAATGACTGCCTAGCTTATGAAAAATAGTGTGATGAGCAGTTTGCTGGACATTTAACATATTAGCTGCAGCCCTCTCTGTCACCTTGCTAGAGAGACATTGTGAACCCTCCTCTGTATAAAAGGAAGCAGCCTCAGAGATGTAAATAACTTGCTTGACTTTGCCTGGCTAGTGTGGAACTAGTTGGCCTCTGGCGTACTAGAAGCTGATTTTTCTCAGAATGGGCATTGCAGGCTTACGATGTGTAGAAAGAATAGCAATATGATGTGGCCTTAGAAGAACTTAGATATCATTTGGTAAAATCTGAACATTTTATTATCAACAGCGAGTAACTGTTAGAGATGGGAAATTCCAATTCCATCCAGCTTTTGATTTCCTGGACCGATGTGATGAGTGACAAGCTAGCTGCCATACTTAACCCTGTTATCCTCCTTCCTTCCCTGAAAAGTATGGTTAAATAAATGGGAGGTGAAATAAAAAAAATTTTTTAGACTTAGCGTTGACTTCAGTAGAGGACCAGAGCTTGTGGTATTTTTTGTTTAGTGCTGGTTACCTGTTAAGTAAAGATTTGACACTATATAATGCTATAATTAACTGTGTTTCAGACACATAATGCATTCTGCCTCAACCATTTATTAAGAAGAAGAAATTTAAAATGGAGAAAATCTCCTTTTGTATTTAGTGTCCTTTTATATTGTCTATAACTGTTAATGTCACATGCTGAAATATTCTGGTTAAACCTACAGTTTGAGGTTTGCTGCACAGTTTTTCAGAAGAAGAGGCCAGGTAGTTGAGAGCAGATTAACAGAATGGTGGTAGTTGTTGAAGCTAAATTGTGGGTACGGGCTTCTGAAGTTCATTATACCGTTTTCCACTACACTGTTAGGTTTTTTGTTGTTGTTGTTGTTTGGTTGATTGGTTGGATTTTGTTTTGTTTTTTGTTTTGTTTTGTTTTCTGTATGTTTGACGTGCTCCATAGTGTTTTTTAATAAAGTTTTTAAGGAAAGAAGAGTATTTCTAAAATAAAACCTGAAAGCTAGAATGCTGGCATCGTAGTTTACAACACAGCACTGTTTTCTTATTCCAGCATGTAGGCAGTTTCCGAGTTACTGCTCTGAGCTATGGTGATATGAGTGCAGTGCCAAAGTGCCGAGTTTCATGCTAAGAATAGTTTAAGAGCTGTGCCAGTGAAGAATGGGAGAGAGAACTAAGCCCTCTCATTTCCAAATAATCTCCTTTCAAATCAAATTGCACTTTTTTGGTTTTTCAAAACAAGGTGTCTCTGTGGAGCTTTGCACCTGTCCTGGAACTCACTCTGTAGCCCAGGCTGGCCTCGAATTCACAGAGATCCACCTGGCTCTGCCTCCCGAGTGCTGGGATTAAAGGCATGTGCCACCACTGCCTGGCTTAAATTGCACTTTAAAAAAAAAAAAAAAGGAGGTCATTCCCTGGTCAACTACTATAGGTACTTTCATTTTATCTAGACATTTTCATTAGAAGTTAAATTTCTTGTTTTAAAAAGAAATGTGAGTTCAAAACTATTCACCTGTATAATAGGTAGATAAGTCTTGGTACTTTTATAAATGTTAGGGTAGAATGTATAAGTGACTAAATGTTACTAACTCATCCAATGTCTAGTATAATGCTCCCAACTCCAACAGCCGCTTCCTTAAATTTGTTTAGAGAGAATATATAATGAATTAAACTTTCTATCCTCATGTTGTTTTACTGTGCTACAGATGAAATTAGTATGAAAAACTGTGTATCAGATTATACTTTTTAAGAAGTTGGGCCCCCAAATGTAAGATGGGAAATTTCTATTTTTATAAGTTTACATTTTGATAAAGAAATAGAAATATAACATTAGCAGTGTTACTATGTATCTGCCCTAGCCCCCTCCCATTTTTTTATTTTTTTTTTTCATTCAAGATAGCATTTAAGCCATCCTTAATTTGGTAATTAACTGAATATCCTACAAGAAGCAAAGACAGACCTACAGTGCTGTAAACAAATACACAGCACAAGGAAGCACAGAGTAGGGTATATTTGGATTATGGCAGTAAAATAAAAATTACTACCCTCTTGTGGTCAGCATAGTTATTATTCACTCCCAAAACTGTCACCCTAGACAGAATGTTTAATCACTCCAATCCTCAACATATTCCTCACTAGAATTATTGTTCTTACCCTGTAGGTTTTTTTTAAAATCTGATATAAACAAGATGCATATACCTTAGTATATGGATTTTTAAACACAAAGTAAGCCCTTATATTAAGAAATTCAGAATCATGACAAAGATGCATTATCTTCTTGGGGAAAAAAAAGAAAACATTATAGAAATAAGCTAGGCATGGTTGCACATACAGTGCCTGAACTCAGCAAGGTAAGACAAGAAAATCAAGTTGAAGACCAGCTTGGGCGTACATACCACAGCTATCTGCCTTTCAATAATAACAGTAATGGTAAATTTGTTAAATTTTTTGAAAAAGAACAAAACTGTGTTTACTGAAATCTGAAGCATAAATGTGAGTATAGTGAAAACAGAAAAATGAATGTGGATGTGGAACGTTTTGCTGGTCCTCAAATACCTTGCTTGCTTGGGCCTTCCTCCAGAACTATTTTCTAAACAGGTTTTCACATTCCTTTTATTCTGGAGGAGTTTGCTGTTACTTTTTTTGAGGGTTGGTTTTGTTCATTGTCTTCTATACTAAAAAGCAAAACCTCATTTTTGTAAATTCTTACTGTGTAAGTCACTGTTCTAGTTTGCTTTCTGTTGCTCTAATAAACACATAATCAAAACCAACTTGGGAAAGAAAGGGTTTATTAATCTTACAGTTCACAGTCCACCAGCAAGGGAAGCCAAGGCAGGACCCCACAGCAGGCGCTTGCTGCAGAAACCTAGAGGAGCATTGTTATTCCTAGGCCCATACACTGCTACCTTTTCTTAGAGAGACCAGGTCCACCTGCCTACAGATGGTTCTGCCCATAGTGGCATGGGCCTCCCTACCTCAGTTTACAAGAAAATGCCCCCAGACATGCTTACAGGCCAATCTGATGGAAGCACTTCCTCCTTTGGTTTTCCTGTTACTGGGTATATGAAGTTGACAACCATGATTAGACGTCACTCTTAAGTGTTTATTTATAAGTTATATAAGGTTTGCTTTTTCTTGTTTCTTTGAAGACTCAAACTCCATAGCAAATACATAGCTTGTTGTAAATATCATCTTCGCTCTCTTACATTCTCACTATATTTTTCAAGACCAAAATATAAAAAAAAATTAAATGATAAGCCAACAAGCCTACTAACCTGAGATTATGAAGTAATTTTCTCAAATAACTAACTTTCTAATCATTAGCTCTCTGAAAATACTGTCACAAAACTTGCCTGAATCCATTTTGTCTTGATAAATTCAGTAACTATTTCTTGAGTCACTATCATAAACACGTTTTAATAGTTTCTAATCTGTACTTTAAGTCTAGTATTTCTAAAATGTTAGACAAAATTGACATTTTGCATACTGGAAAGGGGCCTGCATTTTCCTAATCCTTGGATAATGTGTTTCAGTGAGTTCTGCCTGTTAACAGAGACCAAACGTGTTACTAGAAGAGTACCTCACACAAAGACTGGCCTAGCAAATAATGATTTTTATAATGATGTTGACCTCTTACTAATCTATTCTTTGGAAATCTAGTCTTCATTATAACAGAGATTTCTAGAAGGAAATTAATGTTTGATATGCATACAAGTGGCAGATGAGCTGCTCCTTCCTCACCAATGCCATCTCTCTAAACTCTTCACAGGCTGGTCCCTGCTGCTTTTCTTTTCTTTCTTTCTTTTTTTTCTTTTTTCTTTTTTTGGTTTTTCGAGACAGGGTTTCTCTGTGTAACAGTCCTGGCTGTCCTGAACTCGCTTTGTAGACCAGGCTGGCCTCAAACTCACTGAGATCCACCTGCCTCTGCCTCCTGAGTTGTTTTTTAACTTACTTTTTATGTATTTTTTTATGTATGACTGCTTTGTCTGCATGTATGCCTTCATGCAAGAAGAACGCACCAAATCCCACTATGGATGGTTGTGAACAATCATGTGGTTGCTGGGAATTGAACTCAGGAGAGCAGCCAGTGCCCTTAACCTCTGAGCCATCTCTCCAGTCCTGGTCCCTCCTTCTTCCAGGCTCATTTCTTCCCCAGTGAAAATGTCCCCTATTCTCCTAATTCTTCCTCTTCCAAATAGTTATTCTTCTCCACTTAGATTTAATATGTCACTCAGAAAAAGATAGAATCGCCTATGTTGGTCTTATGTTGAGCATCTTTAAACCTTGCATGCTGCTTCTCTGATTATTTAGGTTTTGTTTCTTCTTAACAAAAATGTTAGATTCTGAAGAATAGAAACTTTGCCTGTTTTGTTGGAAACATAAATGCTTGCCCTAGTTAGTACTAAAACACACACACACACACACACACACACACACACACACACACGTTCTTAATATTTATTGAGGACCAAGGAGGAGATGGCTCAGCAGGTAAAATCATTTGTCAACAAGTGTGATGATCTGAATTCTACCCCCAGGACCCATATGATAGGAGAGAAACCTCCTTCTACAAGTTGTCCTCTGCCTGCCACATGTGTGCATATGCATACACACACACACACACACACACACACACACACACACACACACACACACGATAAAATGTAACGGAATCTGTAAAGGAAGACTATTTGTTGAGGGAATGGTGGACTACGGAACAACTGGCCTATACTTTAAAGGCTAAGAGAAGTTGTTCTTTGTGATCCCCCTTAGTGATGTTCACCTAGGTGTTTCCTTTCTCTCTGTGCTTTCTGAGTTTGACCTTGCCATTGGAGGTGAAGTTGTACATATACAATTCGAGTATATTCCTCTCCAAAAGGTCTGCTGCTTAGAACCCTTGAGAATAAGTAAAGAATACTCTGTAAAGGCTCTGTCCCAAGAATGAGATTCCAGTTTACATGGCTGACCTTGGAATCAGGGGTTTGCCATATTACTCTTGCAGACAGAGGTTCTGATTTCAGTTCCCAGCACCCATGTCTAGTGGCTGACAACGTCCTGTAACTCTTGAACTTCAGAGATCCATTGTCCTCTTCTAGATTCTGTGGGCACCTACACTCATTCTCTCTCTCTCTCTCTCTCTCTCTCTCTCTCTCTCTCTCGCTCTCTCGCTCTCGCTCTCGCTCTCGCTCTCACTCACTCAATCACTCACACACACGCACACACACACGTGCACACATATTTGAATTCTTTTTTTAAAAAAATCTTATAAAAAATACTTCTGTATGAATAATGTAGCAAAAAGCCTATAAACACATTGTTAGAGCATACCCTGAAGAAACTATCTCAGTGATGCTCACTTAGAAGGTTCCATAAATGTGTAACTTGGGTATGATTAAATTTATAAGTAATATATGTCATAAAAATTAAGATATTTCAGATTTTAATAACAATGACCAGGCTTTAAGCTGATATTTATTTCTACAGACAATCTTACTTAATCCTCAAAATACTTATTGTTTGGGAACCCGAGTCAGGAAAAAAGTCAAAACCATTCTGAGCTACACAGTAAAACCATACCTCAACAAGATACAAATGGAAAAAATACTAAAAAGTTTGCCAGAGTCAGCATGCATACAGTCAGAATCTGAACTCAGATTCAGCCAACTCTAACCCCAGTTTTTATGTTAGGAATATTATGTACCATGAAATATAGAATTCACATCAAGCATTTTAGCAGAAGACATAAGATAGTCACCATAGTGCTATAGTAGGATGTAGGAGGGTGATGATGAATTACCATAAATGCACATGGGCGTGCACACACACACACAAAACTTTCATAAGCAATGGCTTACAAATAGGCCTGGAGCGTAATATTTACATGTTTAGGATTATTTGGATTTGAATTTGATTTTCACTATTGACAATTTCCTAACATGTACTTGAGGTGTGTTTATGTATTGATATACTTATTTTAAATAATCACAGTTTACAGAAGAAAAGCTCGGACAAGCAGAGAAGACGGAATTGGATGCTCACTTGGAAAACCTCCTTAGCAAAGCCGAATGTACCAAAATATGGACAGAAAAAATAATGAAGCAGACTGAAGTGCTGTTGCAGCCAAATCCAAGTAAGACACTTCACTTCTCCTCTGCCTGCATATTGCCTGTCAGTGTTTTTAAGGTTGAAAGCAGAGGCCGTGTCTTCCGGGTCTTGGGCTGTTTTATTACGTGTGATGTGGGTTAGGAAGAGATGGTGCAAGTTTCTGTATACCTCCTAACAAGTTTACAGAAACACTTATTAGAGGCCTGACATTTTAAGTCTCATGTTTTCCTATAGGTTATTACACTTGATTTTCAGACAACCACAGAGTGTTTAGGATCACAAAAGTCAAAAGCCTTGCAAATGAGGTGTGCACTAGTACTTACAAAATGGAACTGCTAAGTGAGCCTTTTATGCAAAATAGCCAGCTAACTAAGTGGAGCTTCAACTAGGACCCAATGTATAGACATCTAGTCTTTTTAAGTGACACCTTAAATACCAAAACTAAAGGGAAAAGGCAGCAATGCCTATTTTCCTTCCCCGGTGCTATTGTGAACACACTGCAAAATTCCGTAGTCTTAAAGTCCAGCATTATAAAAATACTAATAATCCTATGCCAGCATAGTAAACTGTAGTAACTTTTAAAAAGAAGTATGTAAGCCTTGAGTGAGGCTTCGTATCTTTAGGCACCATGAACACAGTATGATGTTTCTTGCTCATTAAAGAACATTTAAGTTATACACAGCTATACTTTAAAACTACTTCTTGTTTTTTTTTCTGCCCAGAGGTCCCACCCACATATGTAGAACAGTCTGTATACACTGTTTTTCGGAATGGCAAGTAAGCTCGGTGACTGGCAAGTAGTAAAATATAAAACAGTCCCCACAGTATCCTCCTCTCCATTGTTTTCCAAGAAGTAAATCAGGTTGATTGTTTTGTGCTCTGATTGTAAAATTGTATGGACTTAAAGTAATCTTTTATTTTCCCTGAAAGTCCTAAAAGTTTGATATTTTTAAAGAATATGCATAAATATATAATGTTATAGCAGATTTGCCTGCATATTTTAAGATCTGGTGAATGAGTTAATGAAATGAAGCAGTGTTTACTAATACATACTACATACTTTACTTACTGAATCAAAATCATTTTAGAATTCACCATTTGACTTTTGACCATATAGGTCAAAGCAATTATAATTGAAAATCACAATCAGAAACTTGAAACCTGATCAGCTCTCATGGGTGGTTCTTTCAAAATGGTTCATTTTGGTTGTCAGTAAAGGTTTTGGATTTTTGTATTTTGTTTTTGTTTTGAGGCAGGGTCTCACTGTATAGCTCTGGCTGGCTTGGAACTGACTAAGTAGATCAGGCTGGCCTCAAACTCATAGATATTCTCCTGCCTCGGCCTCCAGAGTCCTGAGACTAAAGGCATGAGCCACTACGCCTGACTAATTAAAGGTTTTTAAGTTCTGCTTTAAAATACTTGTGGTTAAAAAAAAAAAAAAAAATACTTGTGGTTTTGCTGCAGACTCTGCCAAGAAAAGCAAGGATTATTTTGACATTATCTAATTCATATATTTTGTGTATTACAAACTAGCCCTCTTATGTATTATAAATAACATTATTTTAGCTAACTTTTAAAGTATTTCCATTGCTATTTCAGGACCTTTAAAAAAAAAAAAAGAACCCTTTACTATAATTTAGGAAGGTAGCAAACCGTAGTTTGTGACTGCCACATGTACCTGCGTGTGTGCGTGTGAGCGCAAGTTTTAGGTGTCCTACTATTGATGGATCTGAAAGCTGGTCAGGACAGAGGTAGGTAGGACAAAGGGTTGTGTCCCTTAAGAGAGAATTAATACATTTTCATGCTAAAATCTGTCAGATGTGGCTCTTGGATCTTAGATACTTTGTGTCTGTATTTCTGTAGCTGAATATTTCTAGTTTAAAAGGATGGACATAACTTTCAAGTAGATTAAAGGCAGCTTCACTGGATAGTAAGTTTATAATTCCTCTTTTGAAACTTAAGATCTCAAAGAATACCTAAATACCAAGTTTAACTTTAGAATGTGTCTGTACCAAGATACAGTACCAGGTTTCTGAACTATAAACCTTTAGAGATTATATAATAGTCAACATATAATTATATATGATTAGACTTAAAGATACATACTTGAATAAATGCTAATTTTATATTTTTAAGAGGCAGTAAGTGGCTGGAAGGGGAACAAACTCTTAAATAATATTTCTCTGTTGTAAGAATTGCTAATGTATTTTAAATTCTTTTCATTTGGTTTGGTTTGGGGGGAAAGGTCTTCATTGTGTAGTCAAGGCTGGCTGCAAACTAGAGTATTAACCCCTCCGTTTACCCAGTGCTGGAGTTCCAGTATATCTGCCATGCCTGGCTTTTGCACCTGTTGAAACACTGGTATTTCTAACCTTTCTCCTAGATGCCAGGATAGAAGAATTTGTTTATGAGAAACTGGACAGAAAAGCACCAAGTCGTATAAACAACCCAGAACTTTTGGGACAATATATGATTGATGCCGGGACTGAGTTTGGCCCAGGGACAGCTTATGGTAAGTGACAGTGAAAGGTTCTGAAAGGAAGATTTTTACATTGAGATTTTTACTATTTAAAGATATCAGCATATGGTAGAATCAGTTTTAACATTGTTTATTATGTTAAAATTTTGATGGAAAAATACATATTTAGAGCATTCACAGCTTTCTTAGATCTAAAAATTAAATGAATTCATGTTCTTATTGGTCTTCATTACCTCTGTTATAGTAGTAATTGTTGTAATGACTTACATTAAAATTTTCAGTGCTTATTTGTTTTATATTAAAAGTACTTCACCCACAGTAAATGTTCGGCCATATTCCTTTTTTAACTTATGCAGGGTCAGCACCCAGAGTATGTTAGTAGTCATCTTCTCTGGATACATAGACTGCATTGCATTTCTAGTTCATGTGTCTAGCATGTGTTTACAGGTGGCCCAGCTTTGATAGATAGCTCCTCTACTAACTTATATTACAGTTTGATTGCTCTGTGTACTTGTGTGAATGTGGGTATCTCTATGGATGTGTGTGGACATGCCGCAGTGCTATGCAGAGGTCAGAGGACAACAAGCAGGAGTTGACTCTCTTCTATCACGTGGGTCCCAGAGATCGAGCTCAGTCTGTCAGGCTTGGCAGCAAACACCTTTCTTTACCTGTTAAGCCATCTCGGGCCCTACACGGACCTCAGAGTTCCATGTTTCTATTACAAGACCTAATTTTCTTATGGCATAGGACTACTTCAAGTTTCTATGGGAATATTCTCTTTGTGTCAGAAGGAAATAAACCTAAATATTATTTAATGCCACCAGTCAACTGAATATGTATGTAACCTGAAATATTTACAGTATATTCTTTGTAATTTTAAATCTTTGAGGAATCGGAAATGATTAAGTTTGAAATTAAATTGTAACTGCTAATTTTCGAGAAACTTCATGTTTTATTGCTTGCTTATTCTGAGCTCATAAAGGCCCAGCAGTTCCTTTCTTTACCTAGTAGAGATCTTCTAGTAGAACATGACTGTTAAAATATTGTAGATTTTCTCTTTTTCTTAATCGATTTGCACTTCTAGTAATTCTGGTAAATGTATCCTGATACTTGAAATTAGACTTTGCGAATCTATTACCAGAAAACAATGGCTAAAAATGATTGTCCTAGGCATAAGTCTAAGCACATAATAATATATTTGTTATCTTGGTATATCCTCACTTTTTTTCCTATCTTTTGGAGTTTTGAGACAGGATCTTGCTATGTAACATTGTTAATAGTATAAATTCTATCATGCCCATTTTAAAAAGGAAATTTAATCTGTGAGCACACTGCTAACAATTCAAATGCAAATGTCTGTATTCAGAGCCAGGAGTTCTTAACTCCTTCCCAATCTGGATCTAATCTCATTTTAACATAAAAGGATTAAGATCTACAGAACCCAAGTTTATAGGAAGTAGAACTGGAAATAGAATCCTGTTCACGTGGTTCTCTTTCTGTGTGCTCTGATCTAAGTCTATTTAAATATCAGGGCTTAACTATTGTGAGACATGAGCCTGCCTGGACTTCTTCCTCCCTCCCTCCCTCCCTTCCTTTTCTTGAAGTAGAAAGGGTTTCTTTTGGCCCACACTTGCAGATTACATCAGGGTCATGGCAGGGAAGTCACAGCAGTCACCTAAGAGAGATGGTTCATGCATCTGTGTTAGAAGCTGAGGTGAATACTAGTTAATGCTCAGCTCCTCCTCTGTTTCAGAGTCTGCAGTCCCCTCGAGGGAAGAATTCCACCCACAATGAAGATGTCTTCCTACCTTAGTTAACACCCTAACCACAGGCATGCCCAGAGGCCATCTCCCAGGCAGTTCTAGATTCTGTCGTGTTGAAAATTAACACTAACCATCACACCTAGCATGTGAAATCAAAAATGAATGAATTTCACATAAAGCTTTTTAAATGTCTTCAAGCATTCTCAATTTGATGTATAGAGTTTCCTGTAAGCCATATGATAGTTTAGTGAGTTCAAAAAGGTAGAGCCCCTTGTTTTGGGGGAAGAAAGCTCAGAGGTCCATGGGTGCTAATTGCCAATGGACAACATGCCTAGTAAATGGGGCTCCTGGGAGTTATAGTGGTGTCCCCATTTTACAGTGCCCCCACACTACCCCCTAGTGCCTCAACATGAGCTGCTCTTAAGATGTAAACTCTTATTTGTGGATATCTCAGGTGTGTATGGATACAGAAACAGGAGAGACTGTAACTTGGTCTACTTGTTAAATACTTTGTTTTATATTGGGCTCTATCCCCAGGCCAAGTTTGTGTCTCCCGTGTATCTGTCCTCTTTAATCTCACTGTTAGAAATTATAGTTATGATGTGATAGGCAGGTAATTCATCTTTGTCATTTTCATTTAGATATTTACTGTAAATTTACTTTTAAATAAGTATACCTTTCAAATAATGTTTGATTCTGAAGTAAACAAGCTGACGACTAACTTTTGAGCAGTTAGGTAAGTTATAGGATTAATTTTCTGACATTACTAGACATAGTTTTAAAAAAACTTAACAAATGATTTTTTGTTCATTTGCAGGCAATGCCCTTATTAAATGTGGAGAAACACAGAAGCGAATTGGAACAGCTGACAGAGAGCTGATTCAAACATCAGCCTTAAATTTCCTCACTCCTTTAAGAAACTTCATAGAAGGGGATTACAAAACAATCGCAGTGAGTTGGAAAATGACTCCATTTGTCACATAATTCAGATTTATGCTTAGTTTTTAATGGGTAATCTACCCTCTTAGTGATGGTAAATGTTGCAGATTAAAACACTTAAATATTCTGAACAGGCACAGAACACAAACTAACCCTCAAGCAAAGGCTGTTAGTAACCTGACCCCCATATTTTAGTCCCACATTGTTGATGTGTACGCCTGTACATTGGTTTTCATGCATTACTACACTCAAATCTGTGGAGAAATTTCTGTAATGATTATGAAAACAAAACATCATTATATATACTTGCATGTTAATTTAAACCGGAACTAGAAACCTGCTAAGTATTTCTGTTCCTATACTTTATCTGTGTATTCCAAGAAGTGTATTACTTTTAAATGCCATTTATTGCATAAGCATTAAGTTGTCACTTTCTTTCAAAACATAATCTGTTAGTCCATAAAGCTTGTCTTATTGCTGACAGAGAAGGAAGCTCTCAATGAATATCGTTCCATAAAACTTTCTCAGTGCTACTCATTGTTGTACATACAACCTCAAACTTTAATTAGCATATTCTATACTACAGAATGTCCTAGGAAGTATCAGTATGCTTAACCATGGTTCTGTCTCTGGATATATAAGTAGTTTGGGCTTGACCTAAATTGATATAACTGAAAAAGATACTAGCTTAAGCCAAGACTATGGCTCAGTAGTAAAGTGCTTACCTAGCATGATGAAGGCTGGGGTTCAGTCCCTTCCATTAAAAAAATAATAACTAATAACATGTCAGTAGGATGAAATCTGATATATAGAATATAAAAATTAAGAAAATAGATTCTTATTATAGTTAGTATGAAGTATTATACAGTAACTTGAGTTATGTTTATGTGTTATTCAGTCTGTAAATTTGAAATTCTGTTTTGGAGTAGTTGAGTTCATTTGATGCTACAACATATTAAAAACAGCCTGCCCAGTCTGTAAGGGAGATGACATAGGGCTTCACAGAGCCATGTCCTAGGCCTTTCTAACAGTCTGAAACAACTTCTCAGCCTGGCCACCTCCGACACTGGTTGTGGGAGCTGGACTGCATGTAGGATGGTTAGCAGCTTCCCTGGCTTCTGCCCAGTAAATGCTATTAACACCCCCAACTGTGACAACCAAAGATAGTGCCAAATATTCTCCAGAGGGAAGCCTGGTGGGAGGATATAAACATACGGCAAGATACTAATACACCTTCGTTTCTGGGGTTCAGAATCTAGGATGTTTTAAAGTAGTATTAAAAGCGTGTGGAAGGGGAATGTCGGGTAGAATATGCCTATAATTATAGCATTCAGAAACCAGAGTCAGGAGGATTGTCACAGTTCAGGACCAGCCCAGTCTGGTCTACATAGTGGATATCCTATCTCAAACAAGCAAAAAGGAAAGACACCTGTGGGGTCACTGTACCGCTTTATGATCTGGCACACATACTTCATACAGGGTGATTTCTTAAGTGTGGATGGTCTTATGGATTTTAGCATCCTTAGCTTTACTTTGTTCTTTTTGATTATTTATAGAAAGAAAGGAAACTATTACAGAATAAGAGACTGGATTTGGATGCTGCAAAAACAAGACTTAAAAAGGCAAAGGCTGCAGAAACTAAAAGTTCAGTAAGTAGTGTATGTTTATCTGTTTCTAGTAGAAAAACATTTCAGCTTAATAACTTCAAAGACGGTGAAGTATTTTACTAGTGCACTGTGACAGATACAGATTACAGAGTAATATATGGCGTTGGGGTGTATTTTTGTTTTGAAACAGATTGATCAGAACTAAATATAGCCGAGTCAGTACAAAATAGTCATCATCAAGAGGCAGTAACACCAACACTGAGGTAGCTCCTGCAGGTGCTTTGTACTTCATTCTTAGTGTGCATGCTAATACGCTTTTCTAAAGACATTATTATAGTGAGAAATGGGGAAAGATCTTCATTAAGACAAAAATGAATCAAGTCTGAGAATCATTGCCTATGGCTTCAAAGTAAATAATTTTCTTTCCATATCTAACTCAAAATAAATAACGGAATTGTCACCAATAGTTCCAAAAGATTGAATAGTTAACATGGTTTGCCAGATAGCTTTTTTGAAGAGGAAAACCCATATGGATAAGTAAGTTCTGGTATATTTTTTAGAAAATCAGCCTTAATATAGGTTTTTTTTTTAATTGTCTATGAATTAATTGTCTATGATAGTCCAGTGCTTTTATGTATAACTATTATTAAAAGGTTTTAGTTTTAAACTTTAGTTAATCTAATAGATTAACTGTCTATTTTCATTCTGTTGTGTACAGTACTTAAATTAGATTTAAATTGTAACAGTTTGAAAAATAGTATGATATAAACAAGTGTAAGTTTGTCAGAAGAAGCTAACATTTTAATTTGAGCATAGGAATGTGTTTTATTAAGAGGCATAATATCTGGACTCCCCACCACAACCACAATCGTTTCATAATAAACATATACCTACAATGCTAGTGATGCCGTATAGTTTTCTTTGATGAAAGAAAGGTTGAAAATCAGTGTATAGTGAAATGGATCCTTTGTTTTGTTACTGCTGGGGAAGGGCTCTCTTTGATAAGATAGTAACTGTAAATTCACTTCTCAGTTTAGCATGACATCCTCACCACAGTGTGATTTCTATTAAACTATCTGTAAAATTAAAACTTATAAAAGAATGCTGTGGATGACAAGAGACCCTAAATTAATTTACTAGTTTCTAGTTCTTAAGATAAATGAGTTAATAGGAATTTACTTTTAAGATACTAATTTTATAATCAGGAAAATCTTAATAAGGATCATTGGGGAAAAAATTATCTGGAGTAGAAAAAAATCTTTGATGATTATAGAATAAGAATCCTATTGCTAGGTTCCAATACAAACATTTATTTAACAACTATTATGATGATGGTCTGTCTTTCAACCTAGAAAAGTGCCAGGAAGCACACAGATGTGACTGTAACTGCCCTTTGATTGTACTAACATACTGTAGCCCACTATGAGGATGCATAGGAACTACATATAGTCAGTCACCTTCTGGAAACTGATCTTCTTGATACATGGGAAAGTTGTTGGCAGTTGATACAACCCAGAAAATTCATGTTCAGAATTAAAAGATGATAAAGGTGGCATAGCCCAGCAATTTATGTAAAGTTTTTTAGAATTGCTACATTGTACAAACAAAATTATCTGTAGCCAAATAATAAAAATATTAATCCTTTTCCTTACATGACTCATTCTTTTTCAGACATTATTGCCATAAGTCTGAATTACTTTTTGTTCTGTCTTTCAAATAAATGAAAATGATAGAGACCACTGGAAGTTTAGTTTTGCTTTTTTTCTCCTCCCTTCTCCCTCCCCCCCCCATTTTCTGATATATTTCTTGGTTTTGAGTTGGCGCGTAAAGAGGGTATTTCTTACCCCAGATATTGTTGAACTTCACTGTTGTGTTTTGTTGTTTAATGTGGATTGTGTTATGATTGCCCATTACTGTCCTAGTAAGGATTGGAACAAGGTTTATCTCTGCTTTCTAATAGAGTTCTTACTGTTTGCCTGTTCTCACACTTGAAATTCTCTTTGTATTGAATGCTTGGAAGTTCATTAACATTGCAAAATTTCTGCTACCCTCAATTCACAAATTATTAGAATTAAACTTTTTGATGATTTAAGCCCTATCAGTGGAAAAAAGAGTTTTTTTTTACCTACCTATATATCTATCTACCTGTATCCAGTATTGACTAATTTCTGTTTACTGGCTACTGTATTGAAGAAAGGTAAAACAACATCAAAGACATTTCTCAAAATACACCAGCTTAGTGAAAAAGAAAAAAGCTACTTGGCTTCACAGTGAGTAAGAAAAAAAAATTAATAGCTTGTTGATACAATAAGACTTCTGCTGAGAATGTGGCTCAGCCATAGAATACTTGCCCTGATTCTGTTCGCTGCATCACACAATTAGTAATAATAATAATAATAATAATAATAATAATAATAATAATAATAAACAGACATAGATACACCAGTAATCCCAATACTTGGGAATTAGAGTTCTCTCGACAATGAGGTCAGCATGGAGTGAATGAGAAACTGTCCAAAAAAATCCACAGCAAACAATTATATCAGAGAAGCAAGGAAAAACTTGAATTAGTGCATTTAAAGTATGTTTGGTAACTTAATCATAATATTAGTTTTTTAATTTTTTTTAAGGAGAAAAGAAGTAGTTTATAGTGTTTTCTAGCATTTAAAGGAATCTGAAAGAAAATGGTCCTTCAGATAATTCACATAGCATATGCTCTATCTGTAGACTTCAGTATTGCCACAGTAACCTGTAATCCCAGTAGGTTAGAGCGCTGTTCTGTAACCTTAACATTACCTGTACACATTTGCATTTTCAGTTTGTTAGAAATACAAAGACTGCATGCCTTTCGTAAGTATGAGGAAGATCTGCCTGAGAACTGAAACAGAAAATGGTTAGAGGTGCCAAAAAGTCAGAAAATAGAAATGCGCTTTAAATAGAAAGTTTGTTGGTATGAAGTAGGCTTTCATAGATGAAAATATAATTTTGTTAATTTGTAATTTTTAAAGAGGTATGCTTCCCCTAAACAAGTCTGATTTGAAATTAAATATTAACCGATTTTTGTTTTGACAATTCTGTATCTTTGGGTAGGCATCATTACTTGAAATATGTAGAAAAACACATAGTTGGTTGTTGTTTTCAATAGAAAGAACATCAGCTCTCTTAATGCCTGTTGAGCTTGTGCTTTATTGTGCAGAAGTAATTTGTTCGGTGTGTTCATGGGTATAATGTGTTCTTTGTCTCTCATCTATGCACTTAAGCAACTAAACTCCGCCCGCCTTGAAGGAGATAACATTATGGTAAATTTCTCTTACATGCTCAACTTCCTGCATGTAAAATGGCTGAAGGTTTGTTGGCCTACTGTGTTTTCTACATCTTCAATAAAATGCCTTCTCTTGCTATTAGCTGCATGGAGAAATCGAAGTAACTGAAGTTAAGCATTGATTATGTCTGGGCAAAAAGTGCCAGTTGAAGTGATACTGAAACTTGAAGAACCACCAATTCGTTGGTCATGCCAAAACAGATTTTAAAACCATGTAGGTGTGTACAAAACAGATTTTAAAACCATAGGTGTGTAACGCTGTTTGACATCTGGTAAAAGATGGTAATTTAGTGTTAGTTTAGGCTGAAATTTCAGTGTTACTCTTAGTAATGAAAATTAACAAGACTTACCTTACTTGGAAAACAGTAAAAGATTACAAATTGACTTCATTTTTTTTGTTCTTTTCTTTTGTTTTTATAATAACTTTATTATTTACCATATTGTTATTGGAATTCAGTATGGCATCATTTTTTTTCTGCCATTCCAGGATTAGACAAATTCCAGTGGCCAGGCCTATTCCATATCCAGTGCTAACTCACTTAAAATTTCAGAATAGTGATAGCCTGGAATAAGAGAATGAAAATCGTTTATAATAGCTAATGTACATATTGAGCTCAAATTTAAGAAAGTTTTGAGATGTTAGGTTTGTTTTTGTTTTTTGCTTTAACGAAATAAAATTATATGAATCTAGAAAAGCAGTTAATTCCTGTTAGTCTCGAGCAATTGATAGTCCTTGGGGCTAGTTAGATGGTTCATTCAGTCAGTATCGTGCTAGCCATGCAAGCATGAGGAACTGAGTTTGGATACCCCAGCACCCACATAAAAAAAAAAAATCCATGTATTGCCGTGCTAATCTACAACCCCAGCACTGGAGGTTCAGTAAGGGACCCTGGTCAAAAAATAAGGTGGAAAGTGATCAAGGAAGACACCTAAAGTCAGTCTCTGCCCTCTGCATATAAGCACCACTGCCACCCCTTATACACACACACACACACACACACACACACACACACACACACACACGCGCGCGCGCGCAGATAAATAATTCTTGGAATTATAGTCTAAATAAATTGCCGCCATTTAAAGTAGTGAGAAAACAATAGTCTACTTAATAATTAATGGGTCATCGATTGATTGCTTTGATTCTATCAGTATTGAGCTAAAAGCAGAAAAAATAAACCTGATGTTTTGGTATTTGCCTTTGTTTCCAACTATTAGTTTTTGAAGCCCTGGCTGAATTACAGCTTTCATTATATAGCAAGAGAATGTATTTACTTATTTCCATTGTCCTATCTATAGGTAATTGCAAAGGGTGAGACTATTTCAGTCATTTTTAATTTTGTATAAATCATAGATTTCCTTTTGTCCATGGTAAAAATAGCCTAAACAATTAGCAAGACTTTGCTTGATTTATTAAAAGCATTTTGTTTTACAGCTATTTTTCATCTACTTACAATAAGATATTTAACTGGCAATCTTAAATTTATTCATTTCAAACTGATTATTTCTCCCAAAAAATAGCTGTATCAGTAACATTCAGTGTCTATATAACTTTGTTTTGTTTTTATTTACTAAAATTTTAGAATTTATACCTCAAAGAGAGGTTAGAAATCATGTAGTTCAAACCTGATTTGACATGAGAAACTCTGTAGGTTCTCTATGAAAGGTCAGGTATTCTCAATTTGGGAAAGCTGTTACCCTTATTTGTAGAGTTATCATAAGATTTTGAAGTTGGTAGTGTTGATACATATAAAATGCAGATTTCATAGTATATTCAGCTATGCTGATTTATATTACTGCTGTGTTCACTTTGTAAGGGGGAGAGTATGCCATTTAAATTAAATACATTTTTCTATACTAAGTTGTAGAAAATGTTAAATTCATGCTTTATATTTCTCTCTGATTTTTAATGCTGGCTAGATTTGGGCAGAGGAAGTGACAAAAGTAAGTAAAATTTTAAACTACAGAATTGTGAAACAAGAATTTAATTGACATTCATTCAATAAACATTAAGAGGGTACCAGCCTTGGAGCCACTCACAATTATGGTCTATGTTACAAGTCTATTAAAATCTGAAAACTAAGGAAATTATCAAGCTTGTTTACTAATAGCAGTTCCATACAGCAGTAGAATTGTGTCCCAAAGATGCTGTATACACATGAGGAATTCTAGACAACAGTTGAGCAAGTGGTACTCAAACAGTGCCTTGCTAGAAGACAGGTGAAATACTTGATTTATTCATTGACAGTAATTTTTTCAATGATATTTTAAATGTAAAGAACACTGAATGTTATGACCTCTATCTTCAGAGAACTGGGTTTTAGGGAAGTAAGATGGGTCTCCTGAACACCAAATGAAATTTTCTGTCACTTTAGTAGAAAATACCTATAAAATGTATAGTTTATAGCTGCATAAAACACAGCATAGCAAATATTTCATTTACAGTCCACATCATAATTACAGTTTCATCATTGTACAGTGTGACAGTTGGCTCTTTGGACTTGTCTTCTCCCTTAGTGTCATAGTGCTCCTTGTGAAAGCTGTCAGTCTGCCTATTGTCAGCTGTCCCTCTTCCCCTTTGCCATCTCTCACTTTGTCTTGGCTAGGAAATCAAGTTTTAACTCAAGAAATTAAAGAAGAAAATTGTGATTTTAGTGTAGATTCATATTAAATGTTACTTTAAGTCTTCAGTCATTTGTCATTTACTCCCCAGTCTCAGACTTACCAAAGTCTGCATTCCAAATGAGGATAATGTTGGTAATTGAGGGCAGGTACTGACTGTGACCTCAGATATTTAAATAGCTTGGAAGCCTTAACTTTTATTTTATCAGTTATAAAATTGCTGATTCCTCTGTGTGTTTCATGCATAGTGTGTTGAGTTGCTGATCGTGTGGTTTGGGAGTGCAAGTGAAATGCTTGACTTAAGGTCTCCTCTTCCTGTGTGGAATCTTAGTCAACCTAGTGTGGCCCATCCTGGCTTCGGAGTCCTTTTGAACCTCCAGCTTGAAAAGAGGGCAGAACAGCATGTGAGAAAATAGAAGCAGAGCCATGAAATCGGGATGTACCGATAAAAATATCATGACCAAAAGCAACCTAAGGTAGAAAGTTTAATTTGGCTTATTGTTCCAGAGGGAGAGAGAATATCATGGCAGGGAAGGCATTACATGGCAAGAGGAGCAGGAAGCTGGCTGATCGCCTTTTTATCTGATCATAGGAAACAAAGAGAAAACAGGAAGTAGGGCAGGGCTATAGACTCACAAAGCCCACCCACAGAGTTGTACTTCCTCCAGCAAGGTGCACCTTCTAAACATTCCATAGCCTTCTGTCTGTGAGGGCCCACAAAGGTTTCCTCATGAGATCTAAGCTTGTTTTACCCAGCAGAGCTGTATTAGAGGATTGCTTGACCATGTGCTTGGTTTCTAGGTGATTGGAAGGGTCTCCAAGTAGCTATACTAGGGGGAGGTCTTTTGCTCCACTCCTTGGCCTTCTTATAAATAGCTATTTAGAAGAGACAGAAGGGGCTGGTGGATAACTCTCCAGGCCCTCCTGAGGCGATCCTGTGTTTCTGTCTGTTTCTCTCCCCTTTATCCTTCTATCTAAATCTCTTACCCTCACTCCTCAAGAGTACCCTGGGGTGAAAACGTGGGAGCTGGTCTCCCAGCTGGCCTCCCACACCTGTCTTAGGGTTCTCTTCCTGTGAAGAGACACCATGACCACTGCAACTCTTATAAAAGGAAACATTCAGTTGGGGTGGCGTAGTTTCAGAAGTTTAGTCCATTGTCTTCATAGCAGGGAGCATGGCAGCATGCCGACAGTCACAGTGCTAGAGAAACAGCTTGGGAGTTCTGTATCCTGATGTGAAGGCAGCAGAAGAGCAAGACACTGGGCCTGGCTTGAGCATTTGAAACCCAAAGCTCACTCCAGTGACACACTTCCTCCAACAGGGACCTCACCTACTCCAACAAGATCGCACTTCCAATAATGCCACTCCCTATGAGCCTGTCGGGGCCATTTTCATTCAGACCACCACACCTCCCAAAATAGCATCACCAACTGTGGACCAAGGGTTCCATACATGAGCCTATGAAGGACATTTTCCATTCAAACCACCACTTGGGGCATCTTTCCTTAATACAAGCTCATAAAAGGTTTGTTTATAAGACTTGAAAAGTAGTTGGTGTAGTAAATTGGGGAAATTTATATTTTAAAAGTGTCTGTTATATAAGGGTATATGAAAACACAGGAAATTTGTCTAAATGGATTTGAATTCTTTTTGTATACTTTGGCTTCTATCATTTCATAATTTAAAAAATGGACAGAATTCAAAACTTTATGTTCCTGAAGATCTAACCTAAGCCCATATAAGTAAGTAGGTAGTATCAACCAAGATTGTTACAGCAAACACCTTAGAAGTATGATGAGCATCTCTAACATATAGGTACTGAGTTGTGATACCACCACCCAATAGCTTGCCCGTTTTCCAATTTACATCTTCAAGCAGCTCTTAGTATATACCAACCCATGTTAAAGTGTCATAGTAAGTATGTAGCTTGCTAGCAGTAATTCTTAGATGATCTCCCCTAGAAATGTGTACCTTAATTGTAAGTGAAGTCAGAAAGAAAAGATACTCTAGAAAATCAATGATTACTACTAAACTTCATTGTCTCTAAGCCTCTCTCGTGCCATTCTTCCTCAGTAAACTGATGATGCTTATTCTCTATTATCAGGTAGCTAGACAGATCGGAACGTTTGACTATAGCAAACTTGAAATTACACTGAAACTCGTTGATGAGATGAGGTTCATTCCTACTGTTCACTTTCTCAGAATCTCAAGTCTAGATAGTGCAGTGTGACTTTGTAAGCTTCATAGGATGGTGCTGTTCAGCTGAAGTTAAGCATTAAATTTTATTCAAACCTAGAAGACTAATGTCATGGCTTTAATGAGATCAGTTAATATTGTCTTTGTTTCCTTTTCTTGCCATTAAAGCATTATCATCATTTCAGTCTTGTGCATCTTGATCACTTGCATCTGACACCTAAGTTGTCATTTCTTTACATTGTACAGAAGTAGCCGTATTATTAGTCAGATTGTTCTTTCACAAACACCTATGTAGAACCAGCCCAGTTTACCTTTGAAACTCACTTGCTTTGATTTGCCGGAGGTTTTTCCACTAAGAAAAGCCATTTTGTAGTCCATCAAGCAGAATAGTAAATAGTACAAGTGTAACCTGAAGTGATTGGGATTTCTATGCCTTCTAGAAAAAGAACACTGATTCTTTTCATGAACTTTTTCTGCTTGCCACTGCCTTCCGGATAAAATTGACTTTAGGCCTTCTAAAGTATTTGAGTTTTACTTGAAGTTAATGTATTAACTCTAGTTATTGTGTAATATAACTTAACATGTTTTCATAAATCTAGTCTAGTGGTCAGTGGTTACTTTGTCCCCTTCCCCAAGTCTGTTGCCAGTGGGATATTAGAGCGACTGACCAACCATGCACTTCTTAGTTAGCTCGCTCCTGGAGGTCACTTTTGTCACCAAAGGATAAAAGAAATAAAGAAGGCTATAAAAGGAAAGTGTTTGACCTTGCTTTATTACAGCTAAGCAGTGATGTCAATCGTCTGCATATGGGTAACTATGCCAGAGAGTCTGTCACTGGCGATGATTTCCAGTAGTGGAGTTAAGCTCATTATTTCAAGAAGCTGCAAAGTTTTACTTTTCTTCCTCATTTTCCTGCCAACTACTTCTGATCAAAGTTTTGAGATATCTAATGCCAGTATTTAGTATATTTTGATTTTGTTAATTTTCCAGTGAACTGTTTTGTTCCAGTACTAAACAGAAGCCAATAGTGCTACCTACTTCTCGTTTCCAAAGTCGGTGACTTCATCTTGGTAACTTGAAGAGTATTTATATCATGCAAATCATGATGTTAGAGCACTTCCTTTTTCCTTTAAAATCAGTGTACTAGCACAACACTGAAGACCAGCTATAACTGGTAGAAAAACTTTTAAACCCTAATCGTAATAAAGGATGTTAGTGACTACAGCCTGTTATACATACTTAGAAATTGTGAAAGAAAGAAAGTTAAGTTGTAGGACAACTAAGAGGTGTCTTAGCAACAGCAACAGTGTTTAGTAACTAAATATAAGAGGTGGAAATCCTATGGCTTTAAAATTGAAGATTGTTGTTAACTTCAAGTACAAAAAAAAACACACAATAATAATTTGGAATTTTTTAACATAATATTGTTTTATACTTATAAAACTATGGTTCTCAGGATTCTGTAAAATACTCAGCAAAATATTAGAAAAGGTATACTGATATCCTGACTGTCATAATATGTCTTTAGACGATCAAGCTTTGGCAGGAGTCAAGTGTTGATGAGGAATCATTGTGTTCATAGTGTTTGGTGGCACAGCTAGGTCTAGAAACGAAACACCAGTTCAGGCCGCACACACACAAAGAACTGGGGAATCACCAGACTCTGTGGAGTATATGGGGGATTTGCAGGCAGCAGGGGTGTCTATGTAAAGTGAACTAAATCTTCTAATGAGATCCTTAAAGTCTGTTCTAATTTAAGTCTGAACAGGAATTACGAATAACTCAAAGTGAATTTGATCGTCAAGCAGAGATTACCCGCCTTCTGCTAGAGGGAATCAGCAGTACACATGTGAGTATTACATCATTCTGAACAAAAGACGCTGAGACAGCACTTAGGCAGCTAAGGAGCAGTTTGTGAAGTTCAAGGTACCCTGGCTACATTGTGTAGTTAACTATCAGGAGAGTTTCAAGTGTGAGATTTTAGAAGCGAGCTGAAGAAATATGTCACTTTTCTCTTACATCACTCATTTTTCCCATTTCATAAATCCTCATGTTGGTTCTTCTTGGCTAAACAAAATGTGTCAATATATTATTCACCAGTAATTAGTCTTAATAAGCCTGATCAGAATATGAGCATTAATAAGCTTTGTAATAGGATACTTCAGGTTCCCTCCCTCATGACAGTGTTATCCTTTAATCTCCCTTGGCTTGTGCCACTTGAAGAACTTATGAGAACTGACTGGAACTTTTCCATTGCAGGCCCATCATCTCCGCTGTCTGAATGACTTTGTAGAAGCCCAGATGACTTACTATGCACAGTGTTACCAGTACATGTTAGACCTGCAGAAACAGCTGGGAAGGTAGCAATTTCCTTTTCATATATGAAAGTCAGGATGGGGAGAGTGGAGAGTTAGACTGGAGAGAAGGCTCAGTGGGTAAGCACTTGGCACACAAGCCTGAGGAAGGACAGAATAAATGAGACACAGCAGCATGCATCTGTAATCCCAGCACCATGACAGCAAGATGGTAGGCAGAGACAAGAGAAGTCCTACTTCCTGGACCAGGGAACACGAGGCTGCCAGGGACGGGGGGGGGGGGTGGGAGAGTGGGATTGGAGAAGAGAAGTGAATGAAAACAAAGCATGGCACCTATGTATGAAAATGCTGCGATAAAGCTCATTGCTCTGCACAGTAACATCACCACCAACACAAAGACGTAATTGTTTTAAGTCCTGATGGAAGAAGTCCAGCTTTCTTATGTGTGTGGCTGGTGTGACATGGCTCAGTGGGTAAAAGCTCCTGCTGTCAGACCTGATGACCTGAGTTCAAGTCCCAGGACCCACATGATAGAAGGAGAGAACTGGTACCTGAAAAGTGTCCTCTGACCTCCACGTGCCCACCATGGTACATGTGCATACACACACTACAGAAAAATTAATGAACCTAATAAAAAAAAAATTAAGATTTCTATATATAATCCAATAGCCGGGAGGAGAATTAAGAGTTAAGGATTTTGTTAGCTTGTATACAAAAATTCCTTTTGTAATTATCAAAACTTCTGAGGTATTGTTTTTTTTAGCTTTCCTAGCACAAATCAATGTTACCAGAGATGAGAAGATAATTAGGGGAATAGTTTTTTAGTGCCATATAAAGAAAATGATAGATATATTTGAGGCTTAACTTTTCTGTTACTACTGAATGTTTTTTGCTGTTGGTTGAAGAAGATAGATATGGCTACATGAATGCTTTGTTATCCTAAAGGTAAGCTAATTCCTATTTGTTAATTGTGGAATGGTCCAAAGACCTCAAGTCCCTTACATAATTATTTCGAGTATGCTAATATACTTTAAAGCAAAATAGTGTGTCAAGTCCATAATTGAATCATTTAATTGTCAAATATTTATATAATACCTGTCGTAGGCCCCAAATACATTCTGGAGTTACATCAGCAAACAGCAAGCTAGGGTACTTGCCTTGATGGAGCTTACACTGTAAGGTGACATTGGAAATAATATGCCTTCTAAGTAGAGGACTAGCCATGGGTAGATCAGCCATGTAGAATGTAGACAGAGCAGGGTGTTATGAGGACATCTAATTATGGCCCCGCTGTGTCTAGCTGAGTTTCCCAGGTGGAGTTAGTTTAGTGGGAGTCATCTAGATGAAGAACAAGGCAAGGGGGATATTACAGGCAAACCAGGACACAGAAGAAGAGAAGTAGCAAGTTTGGGTAATTGACAATAGTTCATTCAAGTGAGAGCATAGCCTTTCAGTGGAGAAAGGAATTGTTTGTAAGGCTGGAGGTGTTGACGGGGTTGCACCATGAATGGCCTTAAAAGGAAACCATAAAAAGGAGTTTGGCATTTATATGACTATTAAGAGGAGTGATAGGTAACATTTGAAGGAAAAACATGAAAATATGTTTGAAGAAATAGAGTTTAAAGGGTCACTGCAGTGTTCATTCTGGAAACCTATCCTTCAGATTTAGGCATAGACCAAAGTTAGGTGACATCACAAAGCTAATTTCAGATCTTCAGAACAACTGTAGCCTGTTATTTTTAGATCTGGTAGTTCTGCCTGCTTTACACTTGTACATTCTTAGTATTTTGCTAGTAGTATTCATGTCTAAAGGCAGAACAGTTTAAGCCTGGGAAACCATAACACTTCCCACTGTGCCCTGACACTCTGGAAGTCCAACAGATAAGTCGTGTTTGTTAACCATTCACACTTAGTTCTCTTAAAGCCATTCAAAGCTTTATCGCTAGTACTTTGTACCTTACAAAGTAAAACCAGCTCTGTTCTAATGAAGACTACCCATCCTGCCTCTCTGCCTCCCAAGAATTGTATGACTGCTAAGGACCAGCGACAGGAGTAGGAGAAATATGAACCCTTTCATTTATTTCAAGATGCATTTTCAAGACAGGGTCGGTTGTCATGACACATGACAAATCCCAGCACTCAAAGGCTAAGGCAGGACACTAGCCTGGTCTACATAGTAAAATACTTTAAAATCTTTTTCTGTTTTTTTAAAGTTTTTGTATGCAGACCTTAGCATTAACAAATAACAGAGCATCCATATCACACTAACCAACCCAAAAGCTGTTTCTGGAGATAGAGCCATGTTGTGGCAGCATTGTTGCTAGTAATAGCTGGATAGCATCTGTCACCTCTGTAGGGCTTAAGTTGTACCCAAACATTTTCATACACCTCGTATGTGTTATTCAGACTTTGTAGTCCTTACAACCACACAAAATGGACATGGTTAGTTCGTAGTATTCACAGAAGGAAACAAGTACCAGACACCAAGTTAGCCATTTTTTAATTTTTATTTTTTAGTAATTGGAAAGCTTTAACATACTAAACTACAGTGAATTGGTATTATTAATTATTAATTTCTACAGATCTGCTTGTAAATGTTAAAGTTCTTAAAGTGGGTATGACCTTTCAGAGCTTTCTTTTAATAAAGATATATGTCAGGGCTTTGTGCTGAGGTGCTGAGTTAGGACTAGTAGAGTCCTAATCATATCACAGATTGTTAAATCAGTGAGAGCAGTTGGTTGAACAGTGGGTGAAAGAGGATTGTGACAGCAAGTTGAGGTCAGTTTCCAAGTAGTTGTTGTGTAAAGAACAGAAAGTAAGGCAGCAGCCAGAGGAGGAAGGAGGGCTGTCGTTTCTTTAAATTCAGAAATAACAGTGGAGTGGGTTTGCAGGAAGATGCAGAGGATAAAGTAGATTGAGGACATGTGGTAGTGCTGGATGGAAGGGAAGGATTACTAGAGATTACTAGTATACAGACCTTCAAGATGCGGTTCTGTACACTACCTCTAAAGGGATATACCCTCAAAATACAGACAGGCATCAGTAGTAAGAGAATAGGTGCCACTTTCCCATTTTTTCCTCTTCATTCAAAAGAAGCAAGTCCATCAGCTGAATGTAAGGCTTTAGGGAGAACCGCTGGCATTTGGAAGGTAAATAAGAGGCTATCAAATGGTCACCAAGAGAACAGAAGTGAATTGCCTAGACCTAATATATAATCTCCAGGCAGCAGTGTGGACCCTTCTAAGGGGTTCTGTTCATAAATGTAAGACAAAACAACAAAGGTTTCTCTTTTTCTCCTGACACACTAGATACGTTAGTGCTAACACTGGGAGTTAGGGAGATTTTACTAAATGAATATAGTGACGTGAGGAATATGCAAGCACAGTGTGGTTGCTGTAATTGATAGAGGCATGAAGAAACTAGTACCAGAGATATTGGCAGGCTACTGTAAGTGGAATTACTAGAGGGAAAAGTGATCAGAGAATAGTCTGGAAACTGCTTATTCAGCTTATAGTTAGTGAAATTAATAAGGTCTAGATGTGAATACAAGGATGGTTAGGATAGCTACTGGGATCTGGTGTAAAATCAACAGAGAAGTTCATGGATGTAAGAGACTAAAGTTTTGGAAGAATTATGTATATGGCTATTAGAATGAGGAGCATAGGATCCCTACACAGTTTGCCCCTAGATTCAACCATAAGAGCAGTACAGGAGAGAAACATGACTCAAGGAAATAAAAGTATTACAGGGAATGTTGCTGGTGGCTGGCTGATTTCTAGATGGCACCGTGGTCATAAAGAGAATTTTATCAGGGTAAAGAGATGGCAGTGGTTAAGAGAACGTGCTCTTGAGAAGACCCAGGTTCAATTCCCACCACCCATATGGTGGCTTACAAGCATCTGTAATCCCAGTTTGGGGGATCCCACAGGAATGTGTGGGGCACATGCATGCATGCAGGTAAAGCATTGATACATATAATGCTAAAAACAGACTTTTAAGAATAAGTGTTATTTTCCCAGAGGCATGAATTTCATATGGTTTACCAGATGAAAGGCCTTGTATATTTTAATGAATAGATTGACTAAAGTATAAATATGGGGCACGGTGTATAACTTGGTAGGAGAGTATGTCTTAACATGCACAGGCCTACTGTTTCAGTACAGTATTGCTGGACAAGCAGTCATAAAATGCATTGGAAGCTCCATTGCATCACTTGTTCACAGTAGGACTTTTATTATTCCTTTTAAAATAATAGAAAAATTTGCCATATTCTCCTGTTGAGTCTTACATTCCATCATAATTATCAATCATAATAAATTAACTTGAATATTTTAATCTCTCAGTCTGTATCCCCTTAAAGTAATTATGGCATCAGTTCGTCTCATGTCTTGAGCTTAAATTAGCAGTGCTGAGCATATTAGATGGTACATACTTGTTACTTGGTTGATAGGAAAATGTGATGATATATTGGTTTCATGGCAGAGCTTAGGCAACCAGTTATTTCCAAAAAATTAAGGAAACTTCATTTTTACAATACTACCTACTATTTACTTTTCTTTGTTTTTATTTGTTGTTTCCTCACAGAGAGGAAAAGAGGTTAATATTACATACATACATACATATACATGTGGCATACATATTGGCAGCATTTAAGACTAAATATCCACACACATACACCCCAAGAAGGAATGTTAGCCAAAATGTTCTTTAAGTTAATAGAGAGAAACAGCTTTGAAGCAACCGTTAAAGGATTTTATATTTGAGTGCTTCCCAAGAGGGAAGGGGAGGCGGACCCACACTTGCTCACTGAAATATTAGTGTCTCTGAATCTCTCCAGTGAGGAAGTTGGCAAACGGTGCCATCCAGTGGTGAGAATGAGGAACTTCAATCACTTTAAAATAGATTATTGAGTTTGGTTTGTTCTGTTTTTTGTTTGTTTTCCAACAGTTTTCCATCCAATTATCTTTCTAACAACAATCAGACTTCTGGGACACCTGTGCCATCTGCTTTATCAAATGTGATTGGTCCTTCTGCTATGGCTTCAACAGGTAGCCTAGTAGTCACCTCTCCTTCCAACCTCAATGACCTTAAAGAATCAAGTGGCAGCAGGAAGGCCAGGGTTCTCTATGATTATGATGCTGCAAACAGTTCTGAACTGTCACTTCTGGCAGATGAGGTGAGTGTATCACAGATAAACATACCTAGTCTGATATTAGAACAAAGTGTAGATTTCTCATTATTGACTTGGAAATAATTTATTATGAAGGTTTCATGAATTTCAGTTGTTAATATTGACACTTAAAATTTTATTTCATGCCGGGCGGTGGTGGCGCACGCCTTTAATCCCAGCACTCGGGAGGCAGAGGCAGGCGGATCTTTGTGAGTTCGAGGCCAGCCTGGGCTACCAAGTGAGTTCCAGGAAAGGCGCAAAGCTACACAGAGAAACCCTGTCTCGAAAAACCAAAAAAAAAAAAATTATTTCATATAGTAATCAATGGAAATAATATTTTAAATGTTTATACATATAAGTTTTACCTATGTATAAAACTGCCACTGATAAACTACATAACTTTAAAGCTAGATGTAAATTTTCAGCTAAATGAATGTTTAAAACCCTTAAATAGTGAATAACTTAAACATATTTAATACAAATCTGATTTGTTTGCTATATACTTGTTTTCAATATAGTTAATAATTGGAAATATTATTATTTTGTAGGTAATCACTGTGTTCAGTGTCGTTGGAATGGATTCAGACTGGCTAATGGGGGAGAGAGGAAATCAGAAAGGCAAGGTGCCAATTACCTACTTAGAACTCCTCAATTAAATAGGGAGACCATGAAAGACTACCCATCATGACACCATATTTATAGACAGTAACTCTAAAGCAAGTTTAAGTGTCTTTCATGTTAATGACATATAAGGGACTGAAAAAAGTTGCAAGCCATCAGAAACTGGCCATCCTGCCAATAGAATTGCATGGTTAATAATTCATTACAGAAATTCTGTTAGAGATTTCATAACAAGAATGTTTTCTTACACAATTCTCTTTCTACTGAGGGTTCACTAACAAGCAGCTTCTACTTTTGAGCCCCAATTTATAAGCAAAAGAATTGTTTTCTACTGAATTTTTCATTAACGGCAAGCTTTTTCTTTTATGCAAAATAAATTTATGTGCATGATTCTAGTGACTCATTTTTTAGGTATAATAGCCAAAGAATAAAGACTCATTTTTACCTTGCTGCCCAATAGGAATCAGATGACTTAAATACTGTGCTTTAGTGGGGTCTCTTGGCTTTGGAGTTTTGTTTTTATTTGGTTTGGTTTGGGTTTGTTTATTTCTAAAACACTACTGGACAATTTCTTTTAAACCTAAGTCCTTGAAAAGTATTATTTTATTTCATAGTGTTATTAAGGTTGCAGAACACTGGGGACAGGTTCATCCATGAAGAAAATGATAAGATTTTTCAGTTGGCATGATTTGATACATAACCAGAATTGCATTCATTAAGAACATACTATGCTACAGTAAAGATTTGTTATTGAACAAATTATGCAAAAATAAGGATTAGTGCAATAGCATTCATTATAGGGTAAATCATGTGCAATGAATGTAGTTTATCTTCATCTGGGTCTCTGGTTAAGAAGTACACCCTCTGGAAATTACTAATGACACATTTGGAGCCAGAGACTTGCTATGAGGACTATGCTGTACATCAGCAATAGTGGCTGTAAATTGCCAGTTGAGAAATTTGTTGTTAGTTCTTCAATTCTCATTCATTCATTCATCCATCCATCCATCCATTCAAAAAATATTTGTTGAGGACCAGGTATTTTGTTGATCAACCAAGTGTACTATGAACAAGATGCTCCTAAATACAAAAAACAAAAACAAAAACCTAAAACAGGACTAATATTATGATGGAAGAAATAGAAAGTCTATGTAAGGCATCACCTAATTCAGATCTAAGAAGTCAGAAGTAAACCCAGGTAGAAAGAGAAAGCTGTACTGGGCCTGCACCCAAGAGAGCATAAGTTTGTTCAGATTTGCTTAACAATAAAGTTCAAAAGTGTAGTTGATTTATGAGAGGTTCTTGAATTGTAAACTTTTCAACTCTGAGAAGGTGGATATTTAAATGGACTTTTTAAGCATCCATTTGTGTTAAGAGTGCCTAAGAGCTTGTATACGTGGAAAATCAAGTTTTTGGTCTAGCTTCAAGAGCCCCTTTATCTCTCTGTGGTAAGATACATTCTTCTGCAGCTTTCTAGTTGTGTAAGGTTCTGACTCCCACTTGAGTTATATACTTAAAGAACTCCAAAACTGCTCAAGATGACAAGTGTTCTATGGAATCAAGTGATAAAGCTTTTTTCGTGCCATCTGTTACATTTGTCCAAATTTAGGTTTTGAGGGACTACAAAACGTTGGGTGAGTTTAAACAGTAGCTTTAGTTCAGCAAATTAAGGTTTCAGGAAATAGAACAGTATAGGAGAAAATGTAAATATGGTGTGAGTTGATCCTGGGTTCATATCTAGCCTTCCTCACATATTGGGCTCCTTGGGTTTCAATTCAGATTTATAACTGCCGTTTTTGTTTTGTTTTTAAGGTAAAATGGGGGTAATAAGTACGCCACCTAATAGGAGACAAGTGTTACTTGGTGTCTTTTGCTCTTAAGCAAAGACCTGGCGCATAGTTAACATTTTATAAACACAGATGCCCCTCTCCAGTCCCTGTAGCTTCTTGACACCATACTGTGTGGGCTTTGCAACAGTAGACTAGAGGGACATCTTTCACACCTGTGCTCTGCTTATTCCCTGTCAAGTCCGTTCTCTACTGCTTTGAATCCAACTAGATCCAGCTATGCCCACCTCACCCAGTGTGAGTAGGTAGCAGGGCCTTGTGCTTTCCATCAGGAGTGTTGTTTCCTGGGGCTGCACTGAGCCACCAGAGGATTCATATGGTAGTGTGGAAGTATCAAAGGCTCCTTGTCCCCTTGTACCACAAATCCACCATATTCTTGAGGCACGTTCCTTTACTTTTATTGTTGTTGTTTTAATGAGGTTTTATTGTTTGGGTGTTTTGTTTAATTTTGGTTTTGGTTTAAAATTACAAGTTTAATTATTACTCAGGTAAAGGCCCAAGGAGATTGTTAGCATAGAAGAATACTCTTAGGAAGCCTATTAATTCATGGTGCAATTCAGAGTTATTTGAAGAAACGCTTGGTCCCTGAGCATAATTCAGTAGCACAGTAATGAGTGAAGGGTGCATATATTCATGAAATATAACTAAGGAAGTGTTTATAGGCTTTCCACAAACTGAAAAGGAAATGGATTTTTTCCACCTTTGTCCTTAAAGTAATCTAACCCACAAGATTATAGTTAAAACATTTCATGGTGCTAATAAAAAAAAAAACTTCATTGCAAATGAGGTTCCTTAAATGAGAATGGACCTCTCTGTGGGGAACACAGAAATTAAATCTAGGGCCAGCATCCCCAGTATGATACAGCCCTCCCCCCAGTCTGCTCTTCACCGTCAGATAGCAGGAACCAAGGGAATCTAGTGTAGGAAGGATGCTTCCGAGGCCAAGTGTAGCAGGGAGAAGATGAGAGGGTGGACAGAACTTGTTTGTGCAGTCTTCACAGAATGCCATGCTGCTGACACACAGTCCCTGAAAGTCCACTTTCTTATCTCCCCAATACCTGACATTTGAAATGAGTTGCCTAGTTGCACAAGCCAGAGTGAAATGCCTGACAGGCAGCTTTGCTCCAGGCCCTCTCCTTCCCTGCATGGCACTTGTCTCCTCGTGAGACTATGAAGTTACGGAAAGTGCCAGGCTTGCCCTCTCCTACTGTGTCCTATTAGAGTACCAGACCTCAAACCAGCAGTATCTGCATTGCCTGGAAACTTGTTAAAATGCTAATTGCTGTTTTCAAATATTCTACCTTATTTATACTTTTGTCTACATGGGCCTGTGGAATTAGTAATGTTAATCTTCCATGTGACAGCTTTTTAAATATTTTAAGACGAAAAAGGAATTTCACTTTCTTTTATTATGTTCTGTTAATTGTAATTATGTTGTTTTTATAATTTATTTATTTAGCGTGTACCTGTCACTCTAGAATGTAGCCTAAGATAGAGACTTTAATTGTTAATCATAAACTACTCTTAGCACATATATGCTCAATAAATACGTGTTGTGTAAAAGGAAAAAGAAACTCCTAATACCTGTGTCTTACCTTCTAAGACCTACTGAGCCAAATTCTGGAAGCAGGCCCCCCGGTTGTACAGTAAGCCATTTGTGTGATCCTGCTGCAGTCCTGTTGAGAAACACTGCAGAGCTAACAGCTGGCCTTCCACCCTCAGATGCCTGCAATTTGAGAGCTCTGGAAAATTTCCTCTTGCCTGCTAATGGGTGGAGATACTGTCAGATCAGTTTTACAAGTGGGTATGAGGAGGAAGGATGCATTTAGTGTCAGTAAGGAAAGTATTGCTTAGAATGCCAGGACCTGGATGCCGTGTAAGATCTCTAGGAATGTGGACCCATCTGTCAAAAGCAGTGGTTCTCAACCTGAGAGTTGCAGCCCCTTCAAGGGTCAAACGACCCTTTCACAGTGGTCGCCTAGGACCATCTACATATCAGATATTTACATTACAATTCATAACAGTAGCAAAATTACAGTTATGAAGTAGCAATGAAATGGTTTTGTGGTTGGGGTCACCACACCATGAGAAACTGTATTAAAGGGTGGCAGCATTGGGAAGGTTGAGAGCCACTGGTTTAAAGAAAGATGAGCTCTAACCACCATATTTCCACACAGTGCCTTTGAACTGGTGTTTAGCATCAAAACACCTAGACAAACCAGTGAAGTAGTATAGACTAACATATCTACATCTCTGTACCTCAGGTTGCTAAGCTGTACTCTTATTCCTACATCAAAGTAGACTTTTTAAGAATTGTTAATGCTTTTTTATTAATACAAGTCATAATATGCTGACAAAGAGAAAAATAGGAAAATGGCCTCCGATTCCACCATCTGAGGAGAAGTGCTGTGACAGGTGTGTGGCCTCCAGACTCTCTGCACACTTAGAGATTTTTAATGGGATCAAATTGTACATGCTGTTTTGTAATTTTTCCACTCCACAGTACCATGATGATCTTGCTGTGTCATGTATATATTTCTACATCCTTTTTAATGGTTGCATGGTATTTCTTCATATGTGCCACATTTTATTAAACTACTGTTGAATTTTTAGGTTTCCAGTTTTTCACTAATAAACTGCTTTGAAGAACACTGTGCTGCTAACCCTTGTGTTCCTAATTATTTCCTTGAATGCTATGGATGGAGTTGCTGGTAGAAAAAGTATACCAGTTTGTAAACACTTCTGCCACTGCCACCATGTCCTTTAGAAGACAAATATTTAGCACTTTGTGCTCTTTATCAGTAGTGTATGAGGAAATGCTGTAGATAGAGATGAGGTATTATAGAGGGGAGGGGCTTCCAACTGAATGTCTTAGTGTCTTTGTTTTGAAAACGACAATTGAAAGTCAACAGTAA
Organism: Peromyscus leucopus; assembly: GCF_004664715.2. Taxonomy (NCBI): domain Eukaryota; kingdom Metazoa; phylum Chordata; class Mammalia; order Rodentia; family Cricetidae; genus Peromyscus; species Peromyscus leucopus. The sequence continues at coordinate 115,871,814 of NC_051068.1, read as the reverse complement.
TGGGTCTTCCTTTCTCTCATCTGGCATGGTCTTTGTGATACTTTGGAAATGTTTATATTGCTTACCTACCTGTAGCTTCTACTCAGCCTCCTGAAAGTTACCACCTTTTTTTTCTTTTTGCTGAGGTAATAGGAAGAAGCAGTCTTAGTAGTTTTGAGAGAGAAAGGTCTTTTAAAGAACATCAAGTGTGCTTAGAAAGGTAGACGAGTGTTGGCTTTTCCCTTTGGTTATCTGATGTTAGTCATTCAATCTCTTAGAGCCCGCTGCATCTCTAGAATGAAAGTAATGTAAACTACCTGGCAGAATTGAAGACTGGCTACATTATAAACAGAGCAGGTGATACCAATATGTAATAAATAACTAGCAGATTTCCAAATAAGTATATCAGAACAATTGCTATTGTCAAGTGTCAATCATTGCAAATAAAGTCTTCCTTGAAAATTGTTGCAATGACTGAACATTGTCTTGTATGTTCTGCTGTACCTACAAAGTCTGCTTATTATTCCTGGCTCATTTTGCCAGTCAAATCAATGTTCAGAATAGTCTCAAGGAAGTGTCTAGTGGGCCATCCAGCTTTACCACACTTGTGCAGCAGTGGGTTAGAGTAGCAGTGGTCTTTTTAAGGGGAAGGAGTACATCAGCCTACTAAAACTTCTGACTGCAGCTGCCCTACTTTTGTGCTTTGGAAGGCTGGGCCTCTGAAGACTCCATTCAGTGAAGGTAATTTTAGTTCACTAATTGCAGGAACATCTCTACAGATTAGAACACAGAGCTGATTAGTTAGTCTGTACATGGAGTACTACTGAAAGAAGTGGATGACTTTAGCTTGCTGGCAGTATTTCCAGAAAGATACCTGTTCTAGGGTTAGAGCTGCAGTCCAGACAAAGCCCAGAGAAGCAACTCATTTTAACAGTTGGGTAAATCCCAATACATTTCAATTAGCTTTCTGGTTTATTGGTTATGAGCCAAACTGCTCAGCCAATGAGGAGTAATAAGAAAACTCTTAAAGGGCTTGGAAAGAAAGGAAGCTGTATGGGAGGCTTGAGGTTTATGAGGACAAGACAAATGACTGGTCAGGGACTGGACTGATGGTTCTAAGAAGACTTTTAATTAGAGTGTGCCACACAGCATTTTAGGGCTACTGAGTCTTCCTCATCCTATTTCCTAATGACATTTTCCAGACTGAGCTGTACCAGGTAGTTCACAACAGCTTGTACTTTGATGCCTGTTGCCTTTTGTGTGTAATCTTTTCTAGCAGTCTCCACTTGAAAGCCACATTTGTCAAGAGTAAGCTTAACACTTTATAAAGATATTCTGGATTCCCTCTGGCAAAATTATATGTGCGCACACACATATACACACCATTATGGCACATACTGCCTTAAGTTACTTGCAAACAGCTGAACCTCAAGGACAAGGACTTGGTATCCCCAAGTAGTTAGTATACGCATAAATCCTTACAGATTCCAGTTTACATAAAAGATCTACTGATTCTATTTAGGTACTATTATGTCTATGGCTTAAGAAACTGGCTTTTTTGAGTATATATAGTCAAGGCATACTTTTTAAAGAGTAAACCCCACTATCCACATTCCCAGTGACTCACTTATTTTACATGCTTATCGTTAACTTGCACATTGCAAACAATAATTTATAGAATGAATTTTTCTGGTTAAATCTGAATTTCAAATTTATGATCAGCCACCTCAGTTTTTGGGCTGGGCTATTTCTGTTGATAAGTTATTCTATGTAAAATTACCTAAATCTTTCCTTTTTCCTCTGCACCGCTTTCCACTCTCCTTTCTTACCATCTCTGCAAAGTGTTAGGTGGGACAGTGTGATCAAACTTCAGATTGACCATTGGCATGCCTGCTGTTGCTCAGGAAACAGCCCCTCAGAAGCACGTCGTGTAGAGCATGTGGACATTAAGTACGTTAGGGCAGAATCCAGACGCTAGAGTGCCCTTGCTCAGGGAATCCAGTTTCCATGACTACACATTGAGGTTTTCACCAAACTGGGACTACAGATAAATGATTTCCATTTCCACCCTGAACCACAATGACTGAGCCTGCACTTGTCAGATGTTTGGAAGAGTTCCTTGAAATTTGCTCAAGTCCACAAACCAGTCCTCCCTTCTACTTGCTAGTGGGGAGGGACACTCCATCCATCTCACACTCCTACCCTGAGTACCTCAAAATGTCCTGTGGCCACTGGCAGTGAAGCCGGGAAGTGGGTTGAATGTTGGTAAAATTGAACACCACTAGCCTCATGACGTTCTATGGAAGTGAGTGTAGAAGGTGATTTTACTGAATGTTGTTGGAGGAAATCAAGTTGCTGGTCAACATTCATAATCTTTCCTCAGTTACCCAGTAGCATTTTTTTTCTTGCTGATAAAAAAGTAATGGGTGGGGCTGATGAAATGTCTTTGCAAGCCTGAGGACCCAGGTTTGAATCCCCAGAATCACTCAGAGCCAAATGTGGTAGCAGTCATCTGCAATCCCAGTGTTTCTATGGTGAGGTGGTAGGTGGAGACAAGAGACTCCCCATGAACTCAGGCTTGCTAGCCTACCATATGTAGCAGCCAACAACAAAACAAGAGACCTTGTTCAAAGGTGAAAGGTAAAGTCCTCTGAGCTCCACACAGTCATTGTGACACACCTCTCTTCACACCTCCCATACAAGAGCACATAGACACATTTGCATATATGTAGTTGGTATTTTTCTTTTTTTACTCTTTTGGAGGCCCACCACCCAGCTCCCAAATAAATCACACAGAGTCTTATAATTACTTATAAATGTCCAGCCTTAGCTTGGCTTGTTTCTAACCAGCTTTTCTTAAATTACCATGTGTATCTTTTGCCTCCAGGCTTTTATCTTTCTCTATTTTATATACCTTTCTTTCTTACTCTATTGCTGGGTCTGTAGCTGGGTGGCTGGCCCCTGATGTCATCATCGTAATCCTTGTCTTCCTCTTCTTGCTCCTCAATCTTCCTCCAAGATTTCTCCTCCCATTCATTCTTTCTGCCTGCCAGCCCCGCCTATCCTTTCTCCTGCCTTGCTGTTGGCCATTCAGCTCTCTATTAGACCAATCAGGTGTTTTAGACAGGCAAAGTAACACAGCTTAACAGAGTTAAATAACTGCAACATAAAAGAATGCAACACATCTTTGCATCATTAAACAAATATTCCACAGCAGAAACAAATGTAACACATCTTTAATATTCTACAACACATATACATCACACACAAACACACACACACACACACACACACACTCTAATGGGAACCCTCTGCCATAGCAATCTCATGGTAACAGAGACCTTGCCCACACATAGCTTCTTACAGACCCCCTAGCCCAACCCCTCGCTCACTGCTGCAAACCACCCCCAGTGCTTGTTCATTACTGCCTCAGACTTGTGGAAGTCAGAGCATCAAGGCATGAGAACCATATTTTTCCCTTCCTATGTTCAACAAAGGGCTCTCACTACTCAACTACAAAAGCTCTTAGATTTTACACACACAGCCAATTCTCCCAGGAGAGCACCTTCACCAGGATGCCTAGTAAAGATAAAGGCTATATTACATCTACAGAACACTCCCACACTGAAGACTCAAGGTAACATTGAAGAAGTGAAGACAGGAAGATTCTAAGAGACAGAGGATCAGGGAGTTTGATGTGAGTCTGTGTCTCCTAGTAACATCAAAAACTGTATCTGTAATGTCTTGCCAACATGACTTCCCTAACATGAGCTGAAAAAGGACACCAACAAACATGCTGGTTGGGGGAAAGCCTATGAGGCCTCAACCTTGTACAAAGAACTACAAGCAACTGAGTAAAGCTGGGAGAGGAAGAGGTGGTCCACCCCAGTGAAGAGCATGCTAGTTGGTTGTTTAGTACTAAATGGTCAGCCCTGAAAACATACATGCAAGTAACTGTTATATTTAAGAATGTGTGTGTACAAATACATATATGCATGTAATACAATTTTAAAAAGGCTAGGAATTTGAAGAGCAGGGAGAAGTCTGGGAAAATTTGGAGGAAGGAAAGGGAAGAGAAATGAAACAATTTCAAAAGTAAACAAGATAAATGTCATAAATGGACACTGTAAATGGAAGCAGAGCCTTTTTGTCCTGATTTCCCAATCACAAATAAACACACAGAAGCTTATATTAATTATAAATGTTTGGCCAATGGCTTAGGCTTATTATAAGCTAGCTCTTACATTTAATCCATTTCTAATTATTTATTGCCACGTGGTCTGTGGCTCACCAGTTCTTTGGTATCTTGTTCCTTGGTGGCTGGCTGCCGTCTCCCCAGCTCCCCCTTCTTCATATTCACCTTGAGTTTGATTGTACCACCTAAGCTTATTCTGCTTCGCCATTGGCCAAACAGCTTGCTTTATCAACCAATGAGAGCAACACACATTCACAGCATGCAGAAAGACCATCCCACAGCAGGACGCTGTTGGCATTACATCAGGACTTGCTTTTGTCCATTGTCCATTTCTATCTGTATAAGGAAGTTTCTCTTGGGAGTATATTATTCCACCCTACACTCTGGCTTTGATTAGGACTGTATGACAACATCCACATTTTAATATATTTAGAACATAATATTGGGAGTCATAGAGACCTGCCTGTCTTATTACTAGGATATCTAGTTGCTAATAGCATCCCAATTGTTATTGCTAAGAAATAGCACCACTGCCATTCTGTCTAGAAAGAAAAGGTTGGTGCTCAAAGCACTTGGCACAGAAATTAAGACTATAGACTTTAAAATACAATATATAGACTATTGAATCAAAGAAGCAATTTTTCAAACACCACCTCTTATCATCACCTATGTCCTAAACAACTTATATGACCTCAATTCCTGTGTTTTCATATGTAATTCATGGATTGACATGCTCTGCCTCCCTGAAACAGCTCCTGGGCCAGCAGCTCATCACTTGGGAATATATTAGAAAAGGAAATCTTCAGGCCCCTACTGAATCAGAAACTCCAGTGATAGAGTACAGCAAGCTGTGTCTTAACAAACTCTCAGAACATGATGCATGTGGAACTTGGTGAACCACAGTTGTGCAAATTTAAAAAATTCATGCAACTTGCATATCATAAATAGTTAATTTCTAGGTAACACTTAGAATGGTAATGAAATGGACTATTCACACTTTTCAAGAAAAAATCTTTATGTCTCTCTCATAACAATGCTTTTCATAAGAATTTGACAGCCAAAAGTCTGAGATTAAGATTTCTGATGAACATATGAAATACATATCCCTATACTTTCACCATGTAGATATTGGCATTTTTTAGGAAAAAAAAATAAGTGATTGAGATTGTCTTAGTCAGTGTACTATTGCTGTGAAGAGACACCATGACCACGGTAACTCTATAAGGAAAATATTTAATTGGGAACTGCTTACATTCAGAGGTTTAGTCCATTGTCATCGTAGTGGGGAGCAGGCAGCACACAGGTAGACATGGTTGTGGAGAGGTAGCTGAGAGTTCTACATCTGGATTAGCAAGCAACAGGAAGAGAGAGAATGTAGATGTAATTCTGAACAGTTTTATTAAATAAGAAACACAGCCAAATGCAGTTAAAAGCCCCAGAGGTCAGAGAGCAGTAGCTAAGATCTGAGACCAAGACTGCCTTCTTACCACCCATTGCCGCTGCCGTCCTTCCCCTGAGAAAGAGACCTACTTCCTGTGTGTCTGTCTTTTTATTGACTTTCTGTTCTACCTTCTCATTGGTTGTAAACCCAACCACATGACCTCCTCATCACTGCCTGTCTATACAGACTTCCAGGTCTCTATGGTTGGTATTGAGATTAAAGGCGTGTATCTCCATGCTGGTGGTGTCCTTGAACACACAGAGATCTGGATTAAGGACGTGTGCTACCACTGCCAGACTTCTGCTAAATGGCTTGCTATTAGCTCTGACCCCTAGGCACTTTATTAACATACAAATAAAATCACATTTCAGCACAAATAAAATACCACCTTAAGAGAAACACTGGGGCTGGCTTGAGCATTTGAAACCCCAAAGCCCACCCACTTCTTCCAGCAAGGCCACACCTTCTAATCCTTTTCAAGTAGCACCGCTCTGTAATGAGCAAGCATTCAAATATATGAACCTATAAGGGCTATTCCTATTCAAATCACCACAGAGATCTATATAGAAAATCCCACATCCTTAAAAGGGAAGTATTAGAGGAGGGTCGGGATTTTTCTCAGAAAACAGTCCAGAATCTGCTTCTACACAATTAGGGGGTGGGGGTGAGATAAAAACAGTTTGAGCCAAATCATAGATTGCAAAAGATCAGGTTGCCAGCCTAGATACTTTAGGAATGCCTTAACTTTAAAATGGGAAATCAAAAAAATGTATTGCTTGGGGGAAAAGGTATGCTTTTGTTTCCACAGGAAATGAAAGGCTGTGGATTCATTCAAGGTTAATAGTGATCAGGTTTGATCAGGAAAGACCCCATAAGAGTCCTGGCTACACATATAAAGAAATAAACCTAAAGAAACTAAAAGACAGGTGACATATATTTTACCCGCTGAAACATAAAACAAAAAATCATCTTTGACTGGCTTGTGTACAACGTCAGCCCACACTTAAGTTAATGCAAATATGTATGTTACCTTTGAAAGTTTATGTGTTTTCAGAGCAAAGGGACCAGACACCAATGAAAACGGGTGGCCCAGGTGATCCTGCCTCTCAGAGTGCCTCTGTTGCAGTTTCCTCAGAGTTCTACATCCAGAACACTTTCAAGGCTGCTGGCTGAGATAGTCTAGCCTCATCGATTATTCTAGTCAGGACTGCAGATAAGCCTTGTACTTTCTCATTGCACAGAGACTGAAAAACAAATGTTATAGCTAGTTTTCCCAGGACTTGACCATTATCTCAATTTTCTCAGGTTCCCTAAAAAGATGCCTTCACCCACAGACAACAGGAAGTAGTTTAGAGAACACAACACCCAAGAGGTGGGGTGGGTAGTTTTTGGTCATTCTGTGGGTTATAGATGTTTGTCATCATTTAGGGGGAATATAAGATAAAAAGACAGCTATTAACCCCAAATATTTTACATTTGTATGCATTTTGGTATAATGATAGAAATTTAAAGTTACTTTTGTTGTACTGTATATGTGTTTCTACTTTTGCTTAGGGTATTATACCTATGCAGCTCATTTAAAAATGTAATGTATAATTAAGAAATACAGGTTAATACTTAGTCATCTATAATAATCAAACTTGTAGTCATATTAGGTATGTTTTCAAGGTTGAACAGATATATTTAGGTAGATGGTCTTCAAACACTTCAAAGACCTACAGAATATGGCATTTAAGGTGTTTAATAACCTCAGGCTTTGTATAACAGTGAGACATATCTGCTCCTGGCAGCACCAATTTACTTCAGAGAAGATAATGGGCATCAAGAAACTCCATGTGGAGTTTGCTTTCATTGTGGCAAAGAAACTGTTCTTGCCTTGACTACTGACAGTATGCTGGACAAGCTGGACAAGCAGGACACAAAGGAAAAATTAACTGCCGAACTTTGCCAAGATAAGGCGGGACATCCTTCAAAATTCCTTCTTTATAGAAAAGTCTGCCAGACATTCTAAGTCTGTAGGCTGAAGATGGATGCCCCAACATTGCAGAGGAACCATGGGTGACTGTACAAGCAGCCAGGTGTCTATCATTTCTATAGTTTTGGAAGTGACTTGCACTGCACTTGCTGTTTACTCAGGTAATATTATGTCCTTCTGGAGTCTTTGGTGAAGTTGAAGACTAGATAGTTATAGTTTTCCTTAGTTATGATAGAAGGTAAATTAGGTACAAAACTTTGAACTCATCAAGATAGAATAAATAATGGAGTGTTTTTCCTGAATTTGCCAAATACAAATGGACTTGATATTGTAAATGTAATTTTTTTACTTGATTTTTATTATATATAGTCTTGCTGTGTTAAAATTAAACCTTTCTTTTTATTTAAACAAAAAGGGGGAAGTGTTATGGAATATTATTTTAACTAGGCAAAGATGTGTTATATATGTTTGTGTTGCATTTGTTTAATTATGTAGAGATGTGTTACACTTGTTTTACCTTGCTGCCTAAGGCACCTGTAGGTCTAATAAAAAGCTAAACAACCAATAGCTTGGGAGAAGAGGTACAGGCAAGGCTGGCAGGCAGAGAAAATAAATAAGAGGAGAAATCTAGGCTAAAAACGAAGAAGAAAGAATGAGGGTCACACCCAGGTCAAGAATCCAGGCAGCAGCCAGCCAACTGGATATGAGAAGCAGTGAAAGTAAGATATACAGAAGGAAGAAAGGTAAAAAGCCCCACAGCAAAAGGTAGATGAAGAGAAACAGGTTACATTAAGTTAAAAGAGGTAGCTAGAAATGACCCTGAGCTGGCTGAGCATTCATAACTAATATTAGGTCTCTGTCATGACTTGGGAGCTAGTTGGTGACCTAAAAGAAAAGGCCTGGTACAGAGGGGATGCTGAGACTCAGAGATGCATGGGGACTAAGGGACAAAGGTGTCCCTGAAAGGGAAAGGAAGCAAAGCAACAATGTAGAAGAATGACTTGATAAGATGTGGGAAAGAGCTCAATAGCAATACTGACCATGGCAGAGAACACCTAGCAAAGATGACAGTGGAAGGTATGATCAGTCAAGAGGAAAGTTTAGCAAACTGTGGTCAGATTTGCAAATAGCTTATCATTTCTGCTTCACTGTCCTACACAACAATTAGCATATAATTCATTAGATTATTAAATTTAAGTTGGATTGACCTTGGGATTTGGATTATTTTTTAAGTTTTATCTCCATGTTTATCATTGGTATGTATGTGTGAATGGGGACATGTATATGTCACAGGTGCATGAGTTTCACAATGCACCTCCAGTGGCCAGAGGACAACTTTCAGGAGTTGATTCTCATCTTTCCCAGGTAATTAAGCTCCGATCATGAGTCCTGATGGCCAGCGCTTTTGCCCACTGAGCCGCCGTCACACTGGCCCCACATTGGTTTACTCCCTTGCAATAGTGACTTCCTTACTATCCCAGTGCTTCACTGCAGAGTCTGCTGAACTCACAGCAGTCATCTGCTCACGACTTCCAAGTGGGAAAGCCCACTCGTGATGTCTGGATCAGAGGACATCTACCCGCACATGATTCATACCTTCTAACGCAAAAGCTTTTCATTTTATTGATGTATTTGGAGTGTGTGTGTAGGATGTGTGTCTGTGTGTGTGTGCAGGTGTGTGTGCAGGTGTGTAGAGACCAGAAGGAGACCTCTAGTGCTCTACTCTATCATACTCTGCCTTATTCCATTGTGACAAGGTCTCTCACTGAACATGGAGCTGACTAATGGCCATTGAGACCCAGAATCCTCCTGTATCTGTTCTCCCACAGTGCTGGAGTTACAGACATGTTACCATACCCAGCTTATAATGTAGGCTCTGGGGATTTGAACTTAGGTCCTCCCACTTGCACAGCATGAGCTCTTTACCCACTGAGACATCTCCCTAACTCCCAAAGAGGTTCAAAGTTTTTTTTTTTTTTGTTTTTTTTTTTTTTGTGGTACTAAGGATCAAACCCAGGGTCTTGAATGTGATGGGCAAAGGCACCCTACTACTAAGTTATATCCCTAGTCCTCAGAAGCTTTTAAAAACACTTTAGCGGGCAGTGATGGCGCACGCCTTTAATCCCAGCACTCGGGAGGCAGAGGCAGGCAGATCTCTGTGAGTTCAAGGCCAGCCTGGTCTACAGAGTGAGTTCCAGGAAAGGCACAAAGCTACACAGAAACCCTGTCTCAAAAAACCAAAACCAAACAAATAACACTTTAGTGTTGTAGTGAACAAATAGTACTGATCCAGGAACTTAACCAAGTTCCTAAACAGACCTGTGTTCACATTAGAAAGCCAGCAAGCTGGGACTGAGAGCTTCTTCCATTTGTAGTCATTCGCTTTATTTGATCCCAGAACCCACAGGAAGTCATAGTGTGTGGGCAGGACTTCCTTTTCCTATCTTCCCTACTCCTTCCCCAAAGGTCTCATCAGCAGAAACATTGAAAGTTTCGAGAAATGAAGTAACAGCTACAGTGATTTAAGCATTAACTGCGGAGCAGGAACTGTGCTAAAGGTGATTTTCACCCATCTCATTTGTACCTCGGAGGGAGGTCGTCGTCTTCTCTGTGCTCTAGAAAAGGAGAAATGAAGGCTCTTACCTCACGCAGCCTGGGAGAGAGACAGAATCTGGGCCCTGACTGCAATCTCCCCATTTCCAGTGCCTTGCTCTCACGGGCTCCCCAGTGGACTCTTAGACCAGTTAGCAACAGACAACTCAAGCAGAGTCCATCATCTGCCATCCGGGAGCACTACTCTGGGAAGCCAGTTCCCTTTCCTCCTTCCTCACCTTGTGTTTGTTCCCTCTGGAACCTGTGACCATTGAGTGGGACCTTTCCTAACCACATCTTCAGTTTAGGAATGAAGTAACGCTCCTCTCCTCTGGTGTGCCCAGCTCAGCTTAGTCTCTTGAGAGTCAATTACATAAAACACAGGGCACATTCATAAACTACGGATGCTGATGAGGCTCCCAGGGGAGTGCACCAAAATCTTTTAAATCTATAATTGACCTGAAAATTGATAGTGCAGCTAAATCAGAACAGTGTAGAGTTCTGGAGGACCCCTCGGCTCCTCTGGACCCTTTCACACTCCTCAAGTCTATGAAATGACAGTAATGTAGAAGGAAATGAGAGCGTTTTTGTGATTTTTATTCAACCTGTTCCTTTTCTGACATTTTCACCCAAGCACATAGCTCATTGTGATGACTGTCACCCTACCTTCTATTATCTATCTCCCTTCTGTCCCTATTCTTCCTGACAAATCCCTCTCTCACATTCACGTCTTTTTGAGCTGTTTTGTGACCCAGTGGGTTTAACCAGGGCCATCTGTGCAAACATGGATTTGGAGCTCTCTGTGAGAGCCCAGTGGATTCAGATTGATGGTATTTAATGAACACTTACCAAACACTTGAAGCACTTCGCATGCACTGTCGCATTTAAACTTCCCAGCTGCTCTAGGCAGCTAATATAATATGAGGCTCAAGCAACTGAGGCAAGGGCAAGGAGCTAGAGATACAGATCTGCTGGGAAAGTGCTTGCCTTGCAAGCATCAAGGCCTGAGTGCAATTCCCTAATGTCACATGGAAAGAAAAACAAACAAACAGGGATGATGCATACCTGTAAGGCCTGAGTGGGGAGGCGGAGGCAAGTGAGTCCCTGTGGCTAACGTGCTGGCAAACCTACTTATTTGGTAAGGGCCAGGTCACTGAAAGAGCCCATATCAAAAAAGCAGGCAGCTCCTAAGGAACGATGACATCCAGGCTGTCCTCTGGCCCCCAAGTGCACTTGCATACACATGCACACACACACACACACACACACACACACACACACACACACACACACAGAGAGAGAGAGAGAGAGAGAGAGAGAGAGAGAGAGAGAGAGAGAGAAGTAAAGTGCCCTTTTGTTTTATTTTTAGAGACAGAATTTCTCTGTGTAAGGTGGCTATCCTGGAACTCACTCTGTAGACCAGGCTGGCCTCAAACTCACTGAGATCCGCATGCCTCTGTCTCCCAAGTGCTGGGATTAAAGCATGTGCCACCACTGCCTGGCTAGTTAAGTGCCTTTTCATCCTCCCAGACATAATAAGTGACAGCGATAGGAACAGTGCAGGCATTTTGTGCCCCGAGCCGGTGTGATGACCAGGCACACTGTGGGGCTTTACTCACTAGGAGAGTTGGGAAGACCTGAGTCGGTGGTGGCTCTGCTGGGTAGTCACCCCTCATCATGCACAGCTGGGTATCCCTTAAGCAAGCCGTGTATAGTAGGCTGGATGGGAGCTCCATAAAGACTGAGTGAGGTCGAAGACCCCACATCATGAAGGAAGGAGGGTCATGGCACCCCAGGAGGTTGCAAAGAATGAGTAGACAGATAAGATGCCTTTGTTCACCCGCACACAGGCTGCTGGGCAGGCAGATGCTGACAGGCACCCAGGCACACACAAACCAGCATGAATGGGCTGCACACGGGTGGGCACAGGCACACGTGCAGACTGGCACCCAGGCAGAGATGAGCACACACAGCCCTACATAGACTAGCAAAGGCAAACAGTGAAGTGAAGGCATACCCTTCTGCCCTCAAAGCCACGTTTATACAGAATCACACAAAAGGAGCACTTTCCCAGCAATGGATAAATAACAGGTTGCATCACTGCTTACTTTTGGGTCCCCCGGACACACGATGGCAGTCATTTTGCACTGACAGTGCCAGGGTGTCTCGTGTCTGCCATCTTGGCCCGCTCCAGACATTCATATCAATGCCATGTTGTCTAAACATGAACTGGCTTGAACATCCCTCTGTTCCATCTAGATGCCGAAGAGAGTGAGGCTCTCTACAAGGCCTTCTGTGCCTTCAGGAGAGGACGTGGTCAGCGCACAGGAAGGGTCCGTGGGATCGTTCCAAGGGCTGATGAGGCTCCTTTCACTAGAGAGTAAGCCTCCTCCATGAAGCCTCTCCTGCTCCCCTCAAAGGATTGAAGGTGAGTTACATAACATCTGAATAAACAGGGCTTATACAAATCCCCACCTGCAGACTACTTGCGGCAATGAAATGAGACGTCTGAAGTACTTTGCTCTGTCTGGCACCTCCCCCTGGGCATGTCCTCCTGTAACTATTATCATTCTAACTGTGCCATATCCTTTGCCTCAAAAAAAAAAAAAGCGCCAAAAGCCCTGGGAGAGCGGCTCTCAGCTGACATCTCTAGCAAGTAGGAGGGAAGAAGCTTAGGTAGAAGTTCCTTTGCCTCCCCAGACGGCTGCCGGTTCACCAGCATCCCCAATGAGACACAGAACAGCCCCCAGCCCTCCTCCCCTTTCTGCTTTGGTAGACTCAGAAGTGAAGGCTAAGACGTTGAGAAATGGCAGGAAGCAGTTGGTCGAAGGGGCGAGGACTGCCAACCCAAGCAGGCCCTGCGTGATTAGCTGCAGGGCAGAACTTACTGTGAGATGGTCTCTAACTGGGATGGGAGGTGGGGGCTAGGACAAAAAAACTAAAAAATAAAAAGCCAAACGAACAAGACAGAGGAGTTAGAACAGATGACTTTCGAAGGTTCTCATCCAGAACTGTAATGCGCCGCACTGTGGGGCTGCAACGGTGTCTTACAAACTAAAAAGCAATTACTTCGGAGCCTAGCTCCAGAGGCAGAGCTCGGTCTTTCCCAGCCTGCAGCTAGAGAAGCACTGCTGTCTTTGCCAGCGCCATGTTATTCTTTGGTTGGCTTTTTAGAAAATAGATCCAGGAGAATGACCCTAGGCTTGACATTTGGTTTCACCCTCCCCTGGTGTCCAGAAGCTGCAGGGGCTTCAGGCAGACACGGCAGAGATTATATGTAAATCAATAACAAGTTTTCTCTTGTGCTCAGACCATGAACACTGACTAGCTTGTTTTCATGACATCCCAATAAGATAAGCGAGTTTTATGTCCCTGTTCCAATTTAATTATGCATCAGTGTTTTAATTAGCCTAAATGAGTTTCCTTTTTCTCTGTAGAATGAACTTTTGCCAGATCCCTACATTGTCATCACACTGTCTTGTCACAGCTGAGCACAGACAACAGAGACAGCTAAGAGCTGTAGAGGGAGACAGACAAAATGGAGACCCGGGCAAGGAGAGCAGGCATGGTCGGAAGGGTAGGTGAGGGGACCCAACGCGGGTGGCGGTGTGGGGGAACAGTTGGTGGGTACAATATAAAAAGGCAGTAGACATATACGAAACGTGGGCACCTGGCTAACAGTTATGGTAGCTGAGGACGCACTGCACTCAACAGACACACTGGATTATCCCAAAGGGAATATATGCATCCCCCTCCCCATCTCCATCGGAAGACTGTTCTCTCTACCTGTTGAGTAGAGAGGCTTGTCCACGTGACTTTCTTTGTACAATGAAATGTTAAGTGCATTAGTTTGCTTTGTGTTGCTTTAATAGAATACCTGAAACTGGTCAGCAGCATTGATCTTTTCCAGAGATCATTCATAACCCAATCATGTAGTCAATCCCACGTCTTAAATGTACCATCATCTCTCATTACCATAATATTAGAGATCAAACTTACAGCACGTGGACAATATCTGGTTTTGTTTCTCCATTTTTGAATGTATTGGCTTAAAAAAAAGTTACACAATATATTTGATCATATTTCCCCACGTCCTTCCCCTGATCCTTCCCATCTCCTACCCACCAACATCATGTTCTTTCTCTCTCTCAAAAAAAAATGAAAAAGAAAAAGACAAAAACACCAAAACAAAAAGCGCACATAGAACATGGAGTCTATTTGATGTCGTCATCTACTCTTAAGCATGAGACCTGCCCTGGAGTGTGGTTGGAGTACCTGATGTCACTCCATTGGAGAAAACTGATTTTCCATCCCACAGTCCCACAGCAGATATCAATTGCAATAGTTTCTTGCTTAGGGGAGGGATTTTGCATCCATTTCCCCTTCTTGTGCTGGGATTCATCCACCACCTCTTTCTCTTACAATCTGCCTCCTCGTCCACCTAGACCCCTGAGCCCTGAGGGACTAAGTGCTGGCTGCATGACCAATACCTGAAGCATGACAACTGTGAGAAGCAGCGTCATCTGGTGTATTAGGCTAGGCCTTTGAGGCTTCCAGCAGCACCTCGGGAAGAGCTGGCCCTCATAGCTGTAGTTCAAACCGGATGGAAAAGCAGGCAGTACCGCCCTAGATCACATCTACTGCTCAGAGCAAGGCTGAATGAGATTCCACCTAGACCGTTCTTTCTAGCTTCAAGGTTGCACTCAAGTGGCTTCCTTCGCCACATCCTTCACAATGCCCATGCTTTTCTAGTCTCCAAGTCTAAACCTACATGTCGCTTCCTCAGCGTGCCCTAGCCTTACTCTCCTCCCGTCAAATTTATGCCTGCCCTTCTGTTCATTTTTTTCCTAAATGCACCCAGCTCTTTCATCACAATGTGATTATATGTCTCATGTTTGTCTCTCCCATCATGCCTGAGATCAGTGGGTAGAATGTCAGCTTCACTTAGTTCTAACATAGTCCTTAGTGTACAGCAGGCATTTAACAAACACTTGCGGAATGAAAAATAACAAGCACTCTCCTGGGGTATGAACTTGTGAGGACCACCCTGATGGCCGGGGCTCTTCACAGGAGGAGGTGTGCATCTACAGTAGTAAACTTCCAGCTACTACCCAGTGTCTATGGTTAGGATTGACTTGAGAGACAGGCGTAGAATCTATAAAGCAAATTAGGCCAAAGTTTAGCATCTAAAAAGAACAATTCACTTGCAAAGTGTCTGTGCATTAAGAGCTTGGTTGGTCATTTCTGACTTGGATACCTGTTATGAGGCTGGAGACAGGGGGTGACTGGAGAAGCTGGGCCGAGCAGCCAGGTGTGTCTCGGTACCTGTATCGTCTCTGGGCCACTGCATGTGGGATTGCTGCACAAATCTGGGTATATCAAGTGATGGAAATGTACCTCAGTATCTTGATTCATCACAAGAGAAGGCTCAGACTCACCTGGGTTTCTCACAGGCTTGACTCAGGTCTTTGTTGTCCTGTGTCCTCTTCTCCCATCCACAGCTGCAACCATGAAGGAGTCTCAAGTGTGCCCTCCCTTGCTCTTTTATCTCTTGACTTTCTATAGACCCGCAGTCAGTCTACACACAGCTTCATTCAGGAAATGGGAGTGGCTAAAATCTCCAGGGATAATTCTAAATCTAAGATAAATGGGAGCCACTGAACAAATGCCCTATGGATAGACTACTCTGGAAACCATCATGGAAGACTCAATGGTACCCAGAGAGTCTAAAGCCCTGTTAGTCCAAAGTGGAGACCCCATAATTTACATTGACTAGCTTCTCCCTTCTTTCTCCATGTTCCTTCATACCTGCTCCAAACTACCTTACAAATAATGGCATCCCTCTGTACATCCTTGAATTTCTTGAATGCTGCTTTTGGAGAAACTTAAACTAAGAGATTAATGCATTGGTGAGATAACAAAATTCTGAACATGGCTTAGTCATGCAGAAATTATCACTAGGTGTTAAGTACAGAAGACAGGATTAACCATGATACAAATAAATCATGCCTAGCTAAATGCCCAACCACCATAAATGCCTACTCAGTTACCATACTTTGTTCATGCTAAGACACACCTTGTCTTTATGTTTTAACTTTTCTGGAAACAAGAAAAAGTGCCACCAAATAGAATTAGATCCCTAATTTAATGAACACTGGTGGACTTGTACTCTCGTTTGTCCTGGGGCCTCATAAAGAGGAGTAGACATTGTGTCTTCTGGGGGAAGGGATTCCCACAACACGCATCATGAACCTGAATATGACCCCAGCCATGAAAGAAGAGACTGGGAGAACCAGGTTTTCTGGACAGGTGCTGGGACAGCGAGTTCATAAACACAGAGACTGTTTCTCATGTGTCTGTAGCATCAAGATAGAGCTTGGTCGAAGTTATTCATCTGGTAAGAGAGATGGGAAGGTGGACTGTCCTACCTGTCCTGGAAGCACACAGAGGAAGTGAAACAGCTCCAGCAAAGACAGATAGGGCAGAGAGTGAGCATCTTTAGAATTTCAAGAACGTGGGCATGCTTTAGCAACTACGGAGTGAGCCCTTCAGTACAGTTCCTCACACTTGATTTTGAACACACTGCCAGCTTCAGACCATGAGGAAACAGGTAACCTAGTGACTACTGTATCGCCCTTCTCTTTCCTCCACTTTCCAGGACTGTGCTCGGTGCCTCCTTCTTTCTCCTCCAGAATGCAGCCTTTTCCCCTCACAGGTTTCCCCTACTCCTGGCACATTTTAAAACCTACCCCTCACCTCATTTTCCTCCCAAAGTTAATCTCCCTCCTCTCCATCTCTTCAGGCTTAGCCCACTCTCCAGCAAACCAGATGGATGCATCTGGTATTCAGGGCTGATGATGAGTTATCTCTGTTAAGGACCATTTGTATTGTAATAGCACTTTCTATGCCTCAAGCCCACGAGGATGAGCACATGCCATGCATTTGATAGCGAACTCACAGGGGTACTTTGGAGTATTTTTTAAATTCCAAGGGAAACACAGAGGCATCTGTCAGGCTGGGTACAAATTACTACTATTAAGTTATTTGGATTCACCTACTTAATAAACACAACTGTTAGAAATTTCTTTTGGCTTAGAAGAGCTGTGGGGGCGGAAGTCAATGTTCTGTGAATAGAAAGTTTGGAAACTTAAGCAGTGGGTAGGAGTGGTATGTGAAGTGACTCAGATGCTCTCAGGAAAGAGTCTGCAGAACAAAGGACCCCTTTAGGTACCCCAGATCACAGCCTGTAGGTGAGTCCATCCTTCCAATAGGTCGAGATCCCTATCACCAAATTCCTAGTATCTTCCTAGGTAATGACTTCAAGACTACCTATTCCGAAGCATTCCCTGACCATGGCCCCAGGAGATAGAGAGCCATACTTAAGGTGTGAGATTCCATGGTAGAACTGAGAACAATCTGAATTTTTAGGCTTTCCTCCCAAATCATGTTAGCTTCCCCTTCTGTTAGGTTTGTCCCATCTTTTCCTCAGTATTCATGGATAGAGCATACATATATATATATATATATATATATATATATATATATATATATATATATATATGTGAATTCTACATTAGAATGTAAGTTCCATTAAAGCATGACTTCACATGCACATTACAGTATAACCAATACCTGCCAGAGTCCCTGTTATATAATAGTCACTCAATAAATGTATTGAATAAATTAGCTAGAGTTCCATAGAAGAACCAAGCCCTAACACCCTATCATCTACCATATGGATTACCTTCTTTTCTATGCAACAAGAATGGTGCTGTCTATGCGCCTTGGAGGAAGAGAGAA
This sequence comes from Peromyscus leucopus, assembly GCF_004664715.2. Classification (NCBI taxonomy): domain Eukaryota; kingdom Metazoa; phylum Chordata; class Mammalia; order Rodentia; family Cricetidae; genus Peromyscus; species Peromyscus leucopus. The sequence continues at coordinate 115,853,832 of NC_051068.1, read as the reverse complement.
CATAGTCACTCAAAGTAATGTCTGTGCACTTTGATTCAGGAACTCCTATGGGAAAGGCTGAGTTCACGAGCAAACAAATGGCTGGAGAATCCTGTTCCTCTAAGTAGCCTACTTTGGCTACCCAATCCACTCTTCCTGCCTCTACTAAATATTCCTGGGTTGGCAATGGTTAGGAGCCAAAGCCTCTGCTCTGGGGAGCACTTTGGAGAGATGCTCAGCCATGCCTGGAAGGTGGCTGTGGGACCCCACAGCTAATGGCTCTGTAAGCAGCTCCAGCCTTTGAAAGGTCTCACAAAAGAGGACGTGCACAATCGAGGCTGCAGCCTAAGTACTGTCTGGTCCTGATAAGGCTGCCTGGGAACGCCCTGTCCTATCCCTTCCCCAAACCAAAGGCTCTTTGAGAGTCGGCCAAGCATATGAGAGCAGCCAAGCAGTACTAAGTGCATTATCTTGTCTAAGCAAAGCATGAGAAGTAAATTAAGATCCTCGCTGACCTCACTGACTAAACATTAAAAAAAGCCTCTGCTTTTACCTAATGCATGACCATTGCCCTGAAGAGAATCCCCTCCCTTCCCTTAAAATTGCATTTAGCCTTAAAAAAAAAAAAAAAATGACCATGTCTGCCATCTCATTCTGTAAAGAGCTTTCTAGTTCATCTTTCTCTGGCCATTTCTAAAACAATCACTAGAAAGAGGAATGGGATTGCCATAATTAACTTAGACCCATAAGATCTATCCTAACACTAGAAGCGAAGGGTGCAGACCCCTAGGTTTCTGGGGGAAAGTAGATAACAGAAAAAGAAAATTGGGGTTCTATAAGCTAAGAAACCAAGAGGAGGCACTGGTATGCAGGCAGCAGTGGGGATGGTGAAGTACTCCACAGCCAGCACAGCCATGTACAGAGACGACAACTGTACTAAATGTTCCTATGGAGTGACATCTCAAATGCCCTTCAGCAGCTGCAATGGTCACATGGTTCAAGGAAAATAAAAAGACACCACACAACTATCTGTTCCCTGAAAGTGCTGCTTTGCCATTTCAGCATGCCATTTATGTATGAGTCACACAGATGCGACATGCTGGAAATCACCTAAGGATAGGGTGGGAATCCGTGCAACTAAGAGCCAGGCTAAAATGCAAAGATGTGAGTGAAGCCCAAGAGGCTGGCTAGGGGAGAAACGTTTTCCTGCAGCTGGGGGGACTTAGGGACTCCTCTAAGTGGGATGGGGCTGAGCTTTGAAAAGAGGCACATCAGCAGGACTGAAAGCATTCGGACTGAGAGGGTGAGAGAAACAAGACACAAGGAAGACACAGTGAGGACTGTGATGAGGAGCCCGCCGGGCAGTGTGTTGCTTTCTCTCCTGCTCTGCACAGTCACCATAAACTTGGTTCCTTAACAAAATAGAAAAGGTCTGGTAGTTTGGTAGGTCAGAAGTCTGCCCCGAGTCTTGCTGGGCTAAAGCCAAGGCCTAGCAGAGCTGTGTCCATTGCTGAAAGTTCTAAAGGAGAAATGATTGCCTCTTTTCATGGGTTTATGCCGGCATCATTGGCATCCTCCCTTCATCAAAATCAGCAAGAGTGTGCTGAATCCTTTTCATGCTGCCATCTCTGGTTCCATTTCAAAAGACGCATGTGGTTAGACTGACCCTGAACAATCTGGTATGATTTTCCCATTTCAAACCCTTAGCTGTAATAATATCTGAAAAATGCCTCTGCAATGGAAAGATATCCTATTCTCAGGGTAGATTAGACATGGACGTGGGGGCGGGTAACGCTACCTAACACAGAAAGACAGCAAATGGCTTACAGTGCCCCAGCTGATAGACCAGGACAGGAGAAGAGGTGAGGGTGAATCCCTATATTTGTGACAATTCTACGTCTAGTGTTATTGAATGATGGATTTTTTTTTCTGGGTTCTTAATTCATAGTCACTTCTTACAATAGATCTTGCTCAGTAGCCAACAGCTTCCTCAGAAACGAAATGAGAGAACAGAATATTCTGTTGAGAGTATATGGTGAGAATACTACCATCTCTTAGCTAGGTTAGGAGACGTTTTGCTCTGATGAACAGTAGTCTCCGACTCTCAGGTCCTTAAGACATTTTCTTTCTCGCTCATCCTTCATTGTTCTCCAGAGGTTGGCCAAGGAGCCCTGCTGCAAATCCCCTCACTCCAGGGCTTAGACTCACAGAAAAATAGTACTTTAAACCTTTCCAGATTCCACACAGAAGGAGTGATCATTTTAAAAGGTCTCACACCAAGCATTACATGTTCCAGCCTAGAAGATACACATTCTACCCACAATTCATTGGTCCAAGTGCTTCACATAACCCCACCTGCACAGAAGATCCAGGCAGATAAGCCTGCCCAGTGACCCTGGCAAACAGATGGAAATGTGTGAGCAGGCTGGCAACCTGCTACTTCAGTTTTTGTAAGAGTTGTACTTGTATGTTTCAATGTCTTCTGTTCTAAGCCATGGAGATCTTTGGACGTTAGCCAATCAGCTGTCAAGTCCCTCTTCCTCTTGCTTCAAACTGTCCTGCTCCTATCCATTGATCTTTCCTGCCATGCCATCGTCTCTATTACTGTCAGACAACAAAGTGTCCTCAGTGTTTCTAAAACTGTTTTCACTGTGACCCACAGTTAGGAATCCATGATTCATTCAAACAAATAAGATACATACCTATACATGTGCGTGCACACAGGCGACTGAAGACAAGTTAATGTCATTCACTCTTCCACCCTCTTCTCACAGCAGTGATTATAACCCAACAAATTGGTTTTTATGAACTGCTCAGTTTGATGACCAAGAGTCCCTGGTGCCTAGGAAGATGTAAAACTGCTGAGCTCTTTTCTTCTGGCAGCCCTTGTCATTTTCTCTTTGGATTTCTTTATCATTAATCAAAACTTTATTATGACCTTGTCACTAGAGGGAAGATGCCCTAGGGACTGGAATTACAAAGATGGACAAGACTGTGTTCTTGAGGGCTTTATAGATTAGACGAGACTAATGTATAAACAAATAGTTGCCATGGCATGGGAGACATCCCATAGTTAAAGAATGGAAATCACTTCGTAGAAATGCAGGGGAAGAGCAGCATATTCTACTTAGAAACACTGGGAGAGGTTGGTTAGATCCAGATTACGTCCTGGGGTTTCAAAAGCCTTCTTTAAGCTTTGTTAGTACCCACCCAGCTGTCCAATTTCCCCTGCCTCGGCTTCCGAACAAACCGAATGTTAACTCTTGCCTGGCTTAGATAGGTGATGAAGGTAATGTCCTTGACATTCTCTCTCTTCTTGTCCCCAGATGAGGCTGGGAATCACATTGTCAATGACAATGGACACTCTGGTATAGCCTGAAAGTTCTCACACATGCTGATGACACTGGACCAGGTAGCCTTTCCTTGATTTTTTACAATTAACCAATCCTATCGTTCTTTAATACCAAGCTCAATCTTACCTCTTCAAGAACCATCCTCAGGTTGTTTCAGTCTATCTTATGCCTTACAAAACCCTAGAACAGTTTTCTTCAAATTGTTTTTGCACACTCTTGATTTATTTTTAAAACTAAGCTATGTGCACTGTACAGAATTTTTAATGTACATCTAAAATGTTCACTCTAAGTCTAATTTTCAACATATTTCATAGTTTCTATTGGCTCAGAATGTTTTTAAATATATGCTTAGATATTCAATTTATACAGGATATCAACTATAAACTTGGCAAATTCATTTCTCATTGTGAACCAATCATCAAAACCAGACCTATCTTCTGTCAGAAAGTCTGACTTCATTTTTCAATTCAGATAAGCGTGTGAATGTCCATCCTGAAGACAATGATCTCACTTTTAAATTTGAATTCAAAGATGGGTGGATGGGTGGGTGGAGAGATAAGTCCTCACTCAGTCTTGCCAAGAGTTTATCTTTGGGATGACAAAGGGGAGGCTCCTGTCTATGTTTCCTGCTGGCACTGGTCCTGCCTTGGCATCCTATAACTGTCCCTATGTTTAGTGCCCTGGAGCAATTCACATTAATACACTTTTAAGGTGGGAGAGAGCTTTGTTCTTCACCAAAGGGAATTTAAAAGACCAAGTGGGAAGAATCAGGCAACCACACACTTGATACTTCAATTTTAGGAAAGGGCACAGTCAGAATTGAGGTCTAAAAGTAATGCCCTTAAAATTAACTAGGGGCTTCATAGAAAGCCATTTGTTTCCTTCCGAAGGGCCAGCATTCCATTTGGGTTGAAGACCCCACCTGGAGGCCCTTGGGAAACCGGAAGTCTACCTCCACATGTAGAGGGTGTTGAAACAGTGGAGCTTAGCAGCTCTCCAGTCATTTCAATTTTAAGAGACTCCCATGAGGTCGTAAACTCAGTTCCTCTCAGTTCCACAAACAGGAGGACCTGAGTTTGATCCTGAGAATTCACATGAAAAGCTGGACATTGGTAGCACATGCTTGTAATTCTAGCACTGGGGCTGTGGGGACAAGGAGGATCTGTGTGGCTCGCTGGCCAAGGTGCCTAGTCTAACATGTAAGGCACAGGTCCCGTAAAGAGTGAGAGATCCTGTCTTAAAACACATAGAGGATGGCTGTCATGTGTAACGAAACCCAAGGTTGATCTCCAGCCTCCACATATATGCACACATCACACATGCACACATTCAAACTCTCTCTCTCTCTCTCTCTCTCTCTATCTCTCTCTCTCTGTCTCTCTCTGTCTCTCTCTGTCTCTCTCTCTCTCTCTCACACACACACACACACACACACTGTAAAGAAAAGAATGAATAGACCATTTTCTATTTGAATCCAAATACATGTTTTTAAAAGTACTATGATCATAGTGTAGAGGTGGACACATCAGCCTTTATGACCATAAATATCACGTTTGTACCCAGAAGGTCTGACATCGATGACTCAGGACTTTGGCTTTTCTTTTCTTGTGGTGATTTTGTTTAACTTTTGATAGGCATCTCAAAATAAATCTTAGCTGATTTAAAAAAAAAAAAAACCCACACATGCAACCTAGCAAAGATATCAGTCTTCCACCAAATTCAGTCTAAAGACAGAAGTGGGGCTTTGCCTGTTCTTTGAAAATAAATGTGAATCTAGGGGAAAACTTTATAACACTTTCTTAGCCGACCAGAGGACTGAGAAAGAGCCAGGTGTAAAATCTATTTCTCCCCTCTTCCACTGGCGGCCCTTTCCAGTGCCTGCCTGACCCGGCACCTCTCCCTTTCCATCCCCATTAGGAAGAAACAAAAGGTTGCTCTGACTGATGGCTAACATGAGGGCAGATGTGTGATCTTTATACATTTTAGGTGTAGACCAGATTGGCTTCCCAACTGTTCTCCCTTTGAAGCCACACTCATACCCCAGTGCCTACCACCTGCTCCTTCCTTTCCCCTTCTGAGACCACACTAACGGAACCCCCTGCTGTCAGGACTGTGGGAGGACTCAAGTGAGCCCCCCTCCCTGGGATCCCTAGCTGGGGATTCATGCCTGGCTTCCTGCGGCAGAAATTGATGCCCAGCAGCTTCTGCAGGAGCAGCTGCGGCGGTGCTCGGTGCCCTCCCTCACCAGGTCACATTCTGTTGCACATTCCTGGGCAATGTTTCAAAAGCTTACACATCCTGCCACTCACTTCCCCCACCCCTGCTCCCAAACAAGACATTAGGAAGGAAACATGAGAGATTGTATTTTAGCCTAATTGAACAATAGCCCTTATTTCATCTTGAGTAAGATAAATGGGCTGTCCGACTTCACTTCTCACTTTATCTGTAACGAGGTTTCTCTCTCAACTGTTTACTAAAGTATTAAAAAGCACTTTGCAGTGCCTGCTGGTATATTCCATCAAAGAGTCAATAAAACAGATGAAGACATATGAGAAAGCCAGGGAGATAAGGAGCCTTTTATGAAAGTTCAGATTCTAAACCCATTAGAAAGAACAACCTCCCCTTGATGAATTCAGAGGGAAAACACAGACGGTTTCTCTCTGGCAGCAAATGGACTGTTTTGTAGGGCAGGACACCACCTGACAGGTCTTCCCAGGGTCAGACCAAGGTGGGTAACTAATTGCAATCATTAACAAGGAAAGAAGCTGCCAAAGTTGTGGGGTCCTGATAGGCCATTAGTGTCTCCAGGGTGCGGGTACTTCTCTGGACCATTAGCATCTCTGCAGTGGAGTAGTTCTGTGGATTCTCTCACACACAGTGATGCAATGTGTGTCTGTTCTTGCTCAGGCTCTGTCTGTAACTGTTCTTGGGCCACAGTCAGATCTTGAATGCTACAAAAGTGAGCATAGAGAACAGCCCCTTGCTAGGGGGAGGGTTAACACTGGATGTGTTGAACTTACATGTCACTCACCTTCACTACAGCCCAATGCATTCTCTTCAAAGTGGGAAGCAAATATTTAACGCTGGTAATTACCACAGTATGGAGAATGACCAACCATCTGTTTGATAGATTGAGATTCTCTGTATGAATTAAGCATGAATTCTTTTGCATTGTGTTGTATAATAGTTTCTTCCAAGATTGAAACATTCCATCCTGCAGGAAAGCTCCTTACGTAGGAAAAGTAAACAACTCAAAATAGCTTCAGGAAGTCCCTGAAACTCACCAGATTCACTAGGTTCTGCCCTGCCAGAGTAAGAACCAGAAGCTGAAAGTTCCTCTGAGACTAGAACAGAGTGGCCAAGAAGACTCTCAGACCAGACCAGCTGCCTGGAAGCAGCAAGTGGTTTAGACCTACGGAGGCACCTGGAAAGGACACTCTCCAACCTGTTGAGCTGCCAGCAGGCTGTGCAGTGCGCTCCAGGTTCCCGGCTGTGCGAGCTGTCACCCATGCTGGGGTGGGCTTTGGTGATTCAACTGTCTTTGAGTCATTTCTGCTCCTGTAAGTAACCTCTCACCTGTATTCCTGTCAGTAACCCCAATAAAATATATTGGTTCACCAAGTTGGACTTGGAGGTATCTGTACTTTGGTCTGTTGTGGGCTCCCTAGCTGTGGTGAGTAGACGTGTGTTGTGTCTCCCCAGGAAAAGTTTTGTCACACAATGCATTGTAGTAGACTTTGAATGCTCTCTTGGGTTCCCAAGGTAACTGGAAAGCAAGACATAAGCTTTGAATTTCTGTTTCTATCTCAAGTGTCTCCCTTACTTCTATTATGGTATCTCTGCTGCCTGACTCAGCCTAGGCATGTTATTCACCCCAACAGCATGAATAAGTGAATAAGACTGAAGGCACAAAAGAGATAAGCCACTGCCCTGTGGGCAGCCATGTAGGATTCCAGCAAGAGCACAGCCAGGCAGGGCAGACCTCCTCCTCAACAAGAGCACCCCCCACCCCACCCCCCTGCAGGGCAGACTGCCTCCTCAGATGAGGTTAATTATTCATGATGACAAAGTTGTCCTGTGGAGCAAAGGTAGGCAGCTCTGGAGAAGCAGACCATCTCTTCAAGCAATAAGGACTACTGCAGACCCCCTTGCAAAACCAGAAGTGAGACCATAACCAGGATGACAGCTTGACCAGGATGGCTTCATCACGCACACTGCTTGCCCCTTGCCCGAGTGCTTCCTCTCTCTAAACCCAAAGCTCATGCCAGCATTCCAAAGGCAGAGTTGAGGTCACTGTGCTCCTTTATCTCCCCTTCTCAGTGTGGCCAATGATTAAGCACTCTAGCTTGATTTTTCACCATTTCTTGTCTCTGTAATGGATGTGATAAGGTGGGTGTGCTACCTAGCCTGTTGGGGCTGCCGGAGTCCAGGCTTTGGTCACTGTTTGTTCAAAGCTTTCATTGAGCAATCTGCAGGCCCTCTGTGTCCATTCATACCTGTAAAACATGAAGTGAAATGAAAGGTGTGGCCCCATTAGATGGAAAAGTCAAATGTCTACTGTTTTTTAAGAAGATTTATTTATTTATTTATGTACAAATGTTCTGTCTGTGTGTTCATCTGAATGCTGGAAGAGGGCATTGGACCCCATTTTAAATGATTGTGAGCTACCATGTGGGTGCTGGTAATTGAACTCAGCACCTCTGGAAAAGCAACCAGTGCTCTTAACCACTGAGCCATCTCTCCAGCCCCAAATGTCTACTCTTTAGTCAGGACCACACTGAGTATTTCTTCCTGCCTGTTTCCACAGAATCATACACAAACCATTCATTCTGTGGCAGATTAAAGCAATTGCTACCATGTCCTGTCACCTCTTTCCTGTCTTGCACTGTTAGTGTCTAAAATATGGGACTGAATTCTGTTCATTTCTTTGTGCTCTTTCCCTAGAACAGCTCCTGAGATATAGTTGATGATATAATGCAACATTGTATGTGTGAATAAATAAATACAAAATATATACAATAAGCTGGAAAATGGATGTTGTGATGAGAAGAACCCTATAACAGGAGTCATAATACCAAGGTCCAAATATCTAACCTATCATTCTTGTAAAAGCCTCACTTTTAGGTGGGCATGGTGGCGCATGCCTTTAAACCCAGCACTCAGGAAACAGAGGCAGGAGGATCTCTATGAGTTAGAGGTCAGCCTGGTCTACAGAGTTAGTTCTAGGACAGCTGGGCTGTTATCCAGAGAAACCCTGTCTCGAAAAACCGAAAACAAAACAAAACAAAACAAAAAGACACAGCGTAGACCCAGAGGACAAGTTCCTGGGGTTAGAGGGTGAGAAGTCTGTGAGCATCTGGGTAAGTAAGGAGTTGAGGAAAGGAGATCGAAGCGGGGAAAGTCATACCTCTAATAAAGTAAAAGTAAAAAGACTCACTGTAGAGAGACAAGCCGGGCACCCTGGAAAACAGAGTGAACCAGGTACCCCAAGCCTTTTTTTTCCTTGTACTTTTTTATTAACAATAGCACAAAATGGTCCTCCTCAGAGAATGACCTAGGCCTTAAACACAAAAGCAGTACTCCACCTTTTTGGTCAACAAAGAAGGAAGTGTTTAACTTTAATATCATTTAGTTTACCCTTGTAGTGTCTGAGAGCTACTCTGGGTAGCCTAGAACACAGGAAACACCTGCAGTAGGAAGGACTGGTACAAAATTGCATTGATTATGTCTGTCTGTCCTTCACTTTGGTAGCTGAGGAACAGACCTTGTTAACCTGCCTTACACCTTGTTAGCCAAGGAACAGACCTTGTTAGCCAAGGAATAGAGCTTGTTAGCCTGCCTTACACCTTGTTAGCCAAGGAACAGACCTTGTTAGCCAAGGAACAGAGCTTGTTAGCCATTGTGTTTCTGTCATCTGTGTACCCTATAGTTCAGTGGCCAGTTTAAAGCCTCTGTCACTCGTTCATCTTGAATTTGATTTCAGTTACCAGCAGATCATGTGTCAATATTAATTACTGAAAGGCCATGAGTGGCTGATTTTAATCTAATACTGGAAGCCATATGCCTGACAACTAGTTAGAAGCAGCCTGCGCGGTTTCCATGTGAGTACTTGAAACCTGCCTCACACCTAGTCTATCTCCCCCAGCAGGTGTGCAGGCAGCTGCCTGTAGGGGTCAGGCTTGGCGTGTCTATGAAATGTATGTGCCATTAAGTTGTAGCTCCCAATGTCTCCTTGGCCATGTTTTCCCCACTTTTATCTTTAATCTGGCCATTAGGTTGTAAATTAGGTTTTCTCTTTAATATAGAAAAGGCTCACCTCAAAGGCAGCCCCCCTCACCTGATCCAGACATGGAAGACACTTACTATCCAGATCTCTGCTATTGTAAAGAGAACTGCTGACCACCAAGCATGCCATTTGGCTCAGTAGAAACCAACAAACTGATATTCATATGCCTAAAATGGTGCCTGGGAAGCTGATGGCTGCAGAGGACCACTTCGTTCCCTATCAGTCCCACATACTCTATTTTTACCTTGAGAATAAATCTCAGTAATAGCCCACTAAATCAGGAGCTCCCTGAGGACAAGAACCATGCTTATGTATCTTTGTCTTGATTCTTCAGTGAGGGCCTGGCAGAAGGCTGTATCCATGCGACATTTCTCTCGCCATGTTCTTTGGGAGTCATTTTCCAGTTCTCTAAAGGTTACCAACCAGGTTGCAATTGATCATGGACTCTGGTTTTTATAATCAATCTTTTTAGGGAAGAATCATTTATTCCTACCATAGTCCTTTTCTCTCTGGAAAATATCACTTTTTCTTTTTTTCCCCTCAATTTTCATAGAATATCTGCTAATAACCATTCCAGAAAGCTGCTATCGAGTTACTTTTCCTGAAAAATCTTGATCAATCATATCTCACCTCAGATACGGCACCAATGACAGACCACAGTAATGATTGCACCCAAGTCTACCTTGGCAAATCCATGAATGTAATTGGGGTTAGTTATAGGATCATGGGTAAGAGGTTATTTTCAAGGGCATGAGAAACTTACAGACAACTACACCTCCAAAGAGCGTCTTCTCCAAACCCAACAATTATTAAGGGCTATACATCATAGGGACTGAGAGTGGTCTCATGAATTGCTTCACACACTGCCTTGTACACTGCTAGTAAGTCCCTACCCCACCTTCACAAGGGAATGTTAGTGGACATGAACCTGTGAGGGTATCATATATTTATGTGGATAATCACAGCTGTTCTGAGTTCAAGATGACAACAGAGACGTCATTTTCCTGAAGGAACAGCACAATGACTCTCAACTTCTTCCAGCCCTTCCCTTCTTTCCAGCCTCTCTTCCATGGTGTTCTCAGAGTCTTAGAGGGAAGAGCACTGATGTGTAATTGTTTTCTCCCATTCTCAGCATTTTGACAGCCTAAGTTGCCACAGTAACTTCAGCCCCACTCCAAAAGAAGCCTCCCTGACCAAGGCAAATGCAGCAATAATATATGAGCATAAACATAAATGTTTAAACCCTTCTTGTAGATACATTGTATCCATTTAACCAAACAACAGCAGTAGCATGAGCTTCCCAGCTACAAGGATTTGTCTTACAGTAACAAACATGGACTCCTCCTAGGCAGCTGGCCTTAAATTTGATCAGCAGTCAGTTGGTCACACCCCTAACAATACCATTACTATTGCGCTGGTAAACACAGTTACCGGGCATGTTGATAGTGTAGTGTGCAGGATCTACAACTGTGCAGGACCTTTGGTGACAACTCTTTTCCAACAGACTACATAGAACCTTCCAGCACTATTAAAGCTTGTTGCTAGGGTGGGAGCTTCCGGCTCAGTCCCAGCTTGATTTCTCCATATCCTGCAATTAAAGAGTATAATGTCTTTGGCAATGCACCTCAACCAGATAACTCTAATTTGTATACAATAATAGCAATAGCCTTTATGGTTTGTTGGACTTCAGGGGCCTTCTTGGTCAACAACTTACCAGTTGGTAGGGAGATAACTCACCTCTGGCACTGGGATTTTATTTAATAACCTATGACTTCTGTGCATGCCTTTTCCTACATATAAAATGTGCCGTCTTTGTCTAAACTCCTTGTCTTAATTAGGGTTACTTTTGCTATGATGAAATACCATGACTCAAAGCAAGTTGAGGAGGAAAGGGTTTGTTTGGCTTACACTTATATTGCTGTTCATCATCGAAGAAGTCAGGACAGGAACTCAAACAGGGCAAGAACCTGGAGGCAGGAGCTGATGCAGAGACCGTGGAGGGGTGCTGCTTACTGGCTTGCTTCCCATGGCTTGCTCAGCCTGCTTTCTTATAGAATCCAGAACCTACCATCCCAGGGATAGTACCACCCCTAATGGGCTGGGCCCTCCCCATCAATCACTAATTAATGCCTTATGGAGGCATTATCTTAATTGAGGTTCCCTCCTTTCAGATAACTCCAGTCTGTGTCTGAAGTGGACATAAGACTAGCCAACACACTCCTTAACTGGTGTTTTTACATTTATAGGCATAGGCTCTTGTAAGACTTTTATCTTGTTAGGTATCGTCTGTGCCTTCCTCAAGCATAGAACTCCCAGAATTCACAGCTGTGGCTGGCTCCACACTCTGTTCAGACTCATTTCCCATCCACATTCCTTTAGGTGTGCTTTCACATATCTCAGATGCCTTTCCCAATATGTAAGACACTCAAAGTTTAATATATCACCTATGCAATGAAATTTTTTTATGGAGGATAGGCAGGATCTATAAAGACCTACCACCAAGCATTCCAAGAAAATGCTAATTGGCTAAGGATTTGGCTAAAGGAATACTAAGGGCAAGTGCAGTTTCTAGTACAGCATGAAACTATCCCATCCCAACTCTCCCAACTATCCATTTGGTGCCTGAAAATAACAATGTTGGCTCAGCCATGTAGAGAGGAAGCACACATTATTTAACTCTTTGTCCCACAAGTCATTCTCTGTGAACTGTTGCACCCATCCTGGAACACTGTTGTGACACTCCCACACACATCACACACACACACACACACACACACACACACACAAAAAAAAAAAAAAAAAAAAAAAAAAAACAAAAAAAACAACACACACACACACACACACACAGTAGCAGTGTTGGTTCCTGATCCTTAGTCAGCTAAGAAGGGGTGTGGTTTCCATAAACAGCATCTGCCTACCACACGCCTCTGGCTTCCTGAGTTAGACAGGCTCTGAAACAATGTCTGCTCCCATAGGAGAAATGTGACTAGTACATTCTGGGGGTGGGTAATAACTGCTCACTCCTAAGACATGCTTAATGCTTTTCTTATGCTGTAATATCTCTGTGTTCATCTGCTAGTCATTGCTCCTGCTCTTCCTAGAGGCTGTCAGGGGCCAAGCACACCAGGTTCCAATATCAACCCAAGCCCAGCTAATATAGGAGCAAGAAAAATATATTTCAGCATGTGGCTTCTGGTGGTTCTACATGGTCCTCAATTGCAGGCAGCCTTGGCCATCCCTTTAGAGAAGTAGCTGGCGTGTGGTTCCCACTCCAAAAATCTTTCTCCACAGTAGATAGCACAATCATCTACATCTTTGATGAGCAGCTTTTCATTCTTCAAAGCCTTCCAGAGACCTACAAGCCCAACATTTGGCTTTCTGTCAGCTTTTTTCATAGGAACTCTAATTCATACAAATCTTGCCACATTTCCTTTTGGGTAACCCAGTTAGGTAAATTTATTTCTTCCTTCCTTCCTTCCTCCCTTCCTTCCTTCCTTCCTTCCTTCCTTCCTTCCTTCCTTTCTTTCTTTTTTTGCCCATGCTTCATTGCTTTAACAACCTATAAACCCAATTTCCAGTTTTCATGGTAGTAAAAAATTCATAAACTCATTAGAACCTTTCCTACCTCATAAAGCTCATGACCCAACATTGAGGATCAGCCTCTGACTCTCCATACTGATCCTGAGGTCTCTGCTAAAAGATGGTTCTTTTTTTTAACCTTCTAGTGAACACCATCTTGGGCATCACACCCCACTTCTCCCATGAACTGTTCCCTCACTGTCTACCACATTTTCTTAACTCCTTGCTGTTCAGTTCTACTCATGGATTCCAATTTTTTGGCATCCAAGAAGACATATTTTAGCATTGATCTAATTTGTAGTTTGATCCTTATCGGCTCCAGCTGTAAGAAACATCAAGCTCCATCCTTTATCTAATTTACCTGCCAAATCAGAGGTTAACAGGTGGAGAAGGAGGGAGGAAAAGGCCTAAGCAAAGCTGGAAATAGCGACACAATACCAAGGTCCTGGCAGGTGGAAGTAGAAAAGATTGAGAGTTTAAGGTTACCTTTAGCTATATAGTGAGTTCAAAGCCATCTTTGGTAATATAAGACCCTGTCTCAAAATAACAACAGCATTCAAAATAAATAAATACAAGGAAAAAGTCCAAACAACTTCTGCAATTTCATTGAGTGCACTGATATATGCATTGCAGGAGCCCCAAAAGTAGAATAGAAAGGAACAGGGAGTATTTGAAGAAATAACCTCAATCCTTCCAAATCTTAGGAAGAAGATAGGTTTGTACATTTAAGAAGCTCAGAAGCTCAAAGTCCTTCAGTTACAGTGAATGCAAACAAGCTTACATTGATGCTTACATCACAAGACTATTAGAGCCGGGATGATGGTTTCTGAAGAGAAAAGTCCTCCCCAAAGAACCACAACATTTATGTCATCTTGAAGACCTCTTAGGGTTTTTCTGTACACACACACACACACACACACACACACACACACCATGGCAAGCTCCAGATATGAAGGAATAAAGTTACTTGCTGAGAGGCATTTGAAGCTTTCTCTTTGAGAAGAATGCACTGCTAGGACACCCTTTTGACCATACCATCTAGTAAGCTGCCTCCCTTACTTAGCCATCCAGGGACTCAGTGGTCACTGCATGGATGGCCCAGTGAAGGCTAGCTACTGTTTCTGCTAGCCACAGACCTCATCTGGCTTTTGAAGGCTTGCTGAATGCAAAAACTATAGGATCAGGAGGTTTGCCCACAGATGTTGGCAGAAAGTCTTGGAGGACAGGCAACATGTATCAGAATGAGGTTTCCTACAGACAGCTCTTGGAGAGGGTAAAGTTTATAGCTCTGTGAAACCAAAGATATAATAGAGACTCCAGAAAACTAGTGATGTCAGAAGCATGGAGTATCTGCCAGCCCAAGTAAGAGACACGGAGGACTGCAACCAGCAAGTCATTGAGGCAATTGTCTAAGTCTTTGGAGAACCCGTGTTACTACATGCCCTGGATGTCAGACACGAACTTCTAGGATTTCATGTTTTCCCTGCCTGGCTTCAGTCTTGCCTTGATTCCCCCATCCCTCATTTCTGTTCCTTTATTGTTCCCTTCTGAGTGAGAATATTTGCTCTGTGTCATTCAAAGTATGCATCTTGGTCTTAATTCTAAGCGGCTTGTGGATAAATGTTTGCCTTTAGACTCAGAAGAGATTTTTTTTTAACTTGGACCTTTAAATAGTGTTGGAATTGTTACGACTATGGGACCTCTTAGAGACAGCCAGAATGCATTATGAGTGGGCCCTCAGCCTTTCAGAGCCAGGGCTGAATGCTACAGCTTGAGGAAATATACGTCGGTGTCCAGATGACAGGGGTGGACTTATAAATGACCATTGTCAACGCCCTTGCTCTCCTCCCAGACCTTGAAGGTAAGGACTTAGTGCTGAAGACACACTTGGGACACAGGACTTGGAAGAATCAAGCTGGAACGGACCTGGAAGCCTCCTCCCCGAAGACTGGTTCTCATAGTATCTGAAAGTGCTATGCAAGCTGCCAAGAAAGAAAAGCAATCAACAGTGCTCCCCAGCTGTAAAGATTATGAACCACAGTAATCATCATGTGGCAAGATATTCCCAAAGGTGCAGTAGTGGCACTTGAGTCTTAGGGGCAATCAACAGCTGTCTAAAATGACGTGGTGCATGCTCAACAGGAGGGGATTTATGCCTATTGTTATAAACATGGCCAGATAGCCATGGTTGTGAAGTCACCCAAGGTTGTGAGCCTACTACTGCCACTTTCCTAAACTAGTATTGTTAGGGTTTCTGCAGAAGAGGACCTTGGCCGATCAGGTCCAAGGAATGCCACAAAGATCACACTATGCAACAGATCTCATGCAAGAGATTTATGGGGGGGGCAGCAAAAGGCTGCCTCTGAGAGGGCACAAGAGGGAGAGAGAGACAGAGAGATGAGACAGAGAGAGGCAGAAGAACACAGAGAGAGACGGGGGCTGTGATGGCTGGGACTTTTTAAGGGCATGCCGCATTTGGTGGTTGATGATGACGTGGTTGCTGGCACTGAGTCACTGATGGCAGGTTGGGGAGCACCTAGATCATAACAAGTAAAATTCCCAACTTCATTCTAAATACCCATCTGTATAGGCAATAAGTATAGCTGTCACCCCTCATCAGATAGAGAGCATCACAGAAACCCACAACTGGTCAAAATACATAGAACAATGGCTACTTCTACAATACAACCTCCACACCTCAGACTCGGGAAATGCTTGGAAGAGGGGATCAGAAGATTACTGAATTACACAGTAATTTAAAACTCACTTAGTGGACTAATATTTAAGTCTACACCTTAACATTTCACCATGCCTGCCGCCTCTAGTCATTTGGATTAACTGGGGGAACAAATGGCATTTAGAAATCAATTGTCAAAATTAACCAAAGCTTGATCATTAGTTCTTATAAATTTAAGATCTTGTCCTTTCTGTAAAGCATCACACTTCCTTTGAAATAATTGCTAGATTCTATAAAAATAGAGAAAGGACTGTATGAGACATCTCTTGCTAAAAGGAGACCGTTTTCACTAACACAAAGGATCTTTCAAATAACGGAAAACAAAATTGGCTACAGAGCTTTTCGACAGTGAGCGCCCGAGAGCTGAAGAACAAAGTGAACGAGAGAAAACCAGGTGATTTCATCAACTTCAACAGACACCACACCAAAGGGACCCTGTGGGGCACTTCTAACCACCTCCTTTGCTATACTGCTTCAGAAGATAAACTCTTGGATTTGTGCTTCTTATCTCGAACCTGTGCCACCTTCTTCAGAAAACATATCCATGCAGACTTCAGAAAAGGTGGGAGGTCCTCCTTGTCACCTATATCAGCGCGAGTGACCCGCGTCACTGAACTCAAAATCCCTCTGACATTTAAACTCTCTCACTCTTTTATACTTCTTAAATCCTTTTATATCCTGATCTTTTGAGATTGTCTAAAATATTGTGATTCACTTTGGTATATTTTTCAAATTGATAAGAACTAATGCTGATCTTGGCTTCAGTGAGTCTGACACTGTGTCCTCTCCTCCACCTGCTTTCCTCCACTCCTTCTGCGTCCTACGCTATTTAATCCCAGTCTTCACGCTTCAGAAGATTCAAATTTCTCGTGACCCTCATTAAAAAACAAACAACAACAACAAAAAATAAATTTTTCTTATTCAATAGAATTTGGAATTTTGATTTAATATTTAGGGGTTTGTTTTGTTTTGGGTTTTGGTTTTGTTTTATTTTTGTGTGTATGTGTGTGTGTGTGGTTGAATTTAAGTACAGTATCCATGAAGGTCAGAGGAGGTATTGGGTCCCCTGGAACTGGAGTTACAGGCTGTCCTATGTAGGTGCTAGGAATGAAATTCAACACCTCTGCAAGGACAATTTACACTCTTAACTCTGAACCATCTTTCCAGCCCCTAAATTCTTCTTGTGGGAAAAGGGGCATTTCATTTCAGGTGCAAACTCCTGGAGCCAAAACTAACACATCTTCTTCCTCTTGAGAAAAAGTCAAGAATAACAACTCTATCTAACCCGTTGGGTTATTTTATTACTGCTGATAATATAATTGTTAAGATGTACATACTCGCACAGGCCTAAAAGGCACTGGGAAGCCCTGTGGTGTCTTCAAACCTCTGCCTGCTCTGCAGCAGCTTTGACTTCGCTGACTCTGACTCTTGTTAGGGATACCCAAATGTTGGGAATTGGCTTCTTTAATCCAAATTGTATGAAAACTGTCTCCAGTGACAATAACATTCCTGGTGGGTTTTGTCATTGTTGTTTTGCTTTATTTTGGTATTTGGTTGTTTTAAAATCAAACTTGGTGAAGTGGGGCTGGTGAGTTGGCTTAGTGGGTATAGAGACTTGCCAGTAAGCTGACAACCTGGTCGGGTCCCTGGGACCCACATGGTGGAAGAAGAGAACCACCTTCTGCAGGTTGTCCTCTGACCCCATGTATGTCCCATGGCATACGTGTGCCCCATTATACAAAATAAATTAACTAACAATGTAATTTAAAATGTCAGGTAATTGGCCATGGGCAAGGGCCAAAAGAGACCTCTCTGGTAGTACAGATAGATTAGGACTTTTAACACAGACTGCATTTGTTAAAAATAATTTTAAGGCCTATCTTAATTTGAAAAGGCTCCATGTTCAAAAACAGGCCATGCAGAAATAGTGTTACTCCAAAAAGATGGGAATCACAAGCTAAGAGACTACAACTCAAAAGTCCATGTTTACTGACTAAATGAGTCTTCAAGGCATCCCAAAGTACAGTTATCTTGAATTTAAAAAAATACTAAACACTGTATTTTGCCAATAAGAAATAAGTGGGGAATATTACTAAATAGCTGTGGCTTTTAAAGTCCTGTTTCCTTTCTGATTATGAAAATTAAAATTTTGCTTTTGTACACACACACACACACACACACACACACACACACACACACACACACACACACACACACACACACATCTCTGGAATCTAGGGCCTGGAGAGACATCTCAATCTATAATTCATTTGTTCATTTGCTGGGTAAGTGTAAGGACCCGAGCTTGAACCCCTAGAACCCATGTAAAAGTCAGGAGCAGAAATGTGTGTCTCCAGCCCTGGTGCTCCTGTGGTAAGACAAGAAGTGGAGGCAGGAGAGTCCCCAAAAGCTTGAGAGCTGGCTGGCCCGGCCCTGTGTAGTGTGATAACCAACAGAGGGACCTGCCTCAAACAAGGTGGAAGGTGAGGATCAGCACACTCAAGGCTGTCCCCTGACCTCCACACCAGCATGGTGGCATAGATGTAGCCACCCCCATGTTCCATCTGTGGACTTGATTTCTCATAAGTCTGACATTTTGTGACCATCTCAGCCATGAATAACATTCAGTATATGGGGAGAAGACAGTTTTGTTGGGAAAGAAGTTAAAATAATGCTGTACTAATACTAGATTTTTTTTTTTTTTTGATTTTTTGAGACAGGGTTTCTCTGTGTAGCTTTGCGCCTTTCCTGGGACTCACTTGGTAGCCCAGGCTGGCCTCAAACTCACAGAGATCTGCCTGCCTCTGCTTCCCGAGTGCTGGGATTAAAGGCGTGCGCCACCACCACCCGGCTGGATTTTTTCTATAATGCGACTTTCCAATTTCTTCCATAATGTGACTTAGTTTCTCCAAACTGAAATCTGATTTGATAGCAATACTATAGGCCAAATGAAATTAATGGTCACAAGTAAGAGTTAAAATAGCTTAGCTATTAAAAACTAATCTTTCTTAAAATTAGAGAGCCAGTCCCTCCATGTGAGGTGATAGCTGTGGAGCAAACTGGCCAAAAGAAAAGGTCAAATGAAAACAATAAATGATTTCCAATACTCCAAACACCAAGTGATATATTTCATAGAGTACAAAGATGGTAGACACCAGAAGAAACATATAGTCAGTCTGGCCAAGAAGCGTGTTATCACACACCGAATTTCTTGGTTGGTTAGGGAACCCACTTTCCTCGTCTTTTGCCTTTACTTTCTTAGGTCGTACTGTGTTCTTGATAATTTTAAGTGTAATACTCCTACTATATAGCATGCATTACTGCTTCTGTTAGAGGGTAGGAACAGAGAAACAATTAGACCTGTGTAGCAGACTTTCTTCTGGCCACCAACCAGCTCCCAAACCATGACTTATTATTAGTTATGAATGCTCAGCCTTAGTTAATGCTTTTCCCACTAGCTCTTATATCCTATTTTAATCTCTTTCTCTTCATCTATGTTTTTGCCTCAGGGCTTTTTTCCTTTCTTTTGTTCTGTATGTCCTCCTCCATGTCTGTTTGTCTGGAGGCTGCCTGCCTGGCTGGCCCTGGGCATCTCCCTCTCTTTCTCCCTCATTGTCTCTTCCTTATTCTCTCTATTTTCTCTCTCAAGCCTAGATTTTCCCTCCTACTTATTCTGTCTACCCGCCAGCCCCACCTATCCTCTCCTGCATAGCTATTGGCTGTTCAGCTTTTTTACTAGACCAATCAGGTGCAGGGCAGACAAGGTGAAACAGCAACACATCATTACATAATTAATCAAATGCAACATAAACAAAAGCAACACACCTTTACACAGTTAAAGTAACATTCCACAACAGACATGATCAAGGTGGCTGATGATGCTCACATGACCCAGGGACTTCTCCCTTGATGGTTTGAACATCCATTTCTCACTCCTAAGGACTCCTCTTCTGATTTGTCTGCTCTATCTCCATCAGATCCTTGAAATGAGCCTCTGTGGTATCATGGGGTAAAGCATTTGGACTCTGCCTGCACACATATAAGACTTAGACACGAGAAATTATAAACTAAACTTCTTGGGGAAAGGCTATGCCTGTGTTGAAGATTCTCCAAGTCTGAATGATGGATTAAGACTTCATGATCGGCCAGCCAGTGGTGGTGCACACCTTTAATTCCAGCATGTTATGACTCATGAGCATGTATCACACATCATTCTGGTGACGAGGCAGAGGGAGGTGAATCTCTGTGAGTTCGAGGCCAGCCTGATCTACAAAGTGAGTTCCAGGACAGGCTCCAAAAGCTACATAGAGGAACCCTGTCTCAAAAAAACAAAGAGAGAGAGAGAGAGAGAGAGAGAAACTTCATGATCCTCAAGAACTACTTGCACACGGCTGGCAAAATGGCTCAGTGGGTAAAGGTGCCTGCCCTCAAGCCTGAAGACCTGAGTTCAATCCTTGGCATCCACGTGGTGAAAAAAGAGAACCAACCCCTACAAGTTGTTTTCTGACCTCCACACATGCACCCACATGTGTTCCCACACAAATGCACATGCACAAGATTTTTAAAAAATGAAATTTAAAGTTGGTTACTTGCAGATCCAAAACCAAGTTACCCTAGGTGATTCTAGTCCCCTTCATTGGCATTAACTGCCTTCCCATGTCCAACCTAACGTCCTTCAGCTATCAGGTATAAGACCTGAAATGCATTCATGTGGGGCTAGGGAGATGGCTCAGTGATTAAGAGCATTTACTGCTCTCACGGAGGAACCCAGTTCAGTTTCCATCACCCAAGTATGGTTCATAACCACCTGTAATTCCAGTTCCAGGCTTATTCAGTGCCCCATTCTGGCCTCCATGGGCACCAGGCATGTAGGTGGTACACATAAATACATGTATACAAATGTGCATGCAGGCAAATACTCAAGCACATAAAAAATAGACAAATAAATATTTACAAACAAATAAAATGTATTCTTAGCAGACATTAACTCCCACCAATCCACATGCTACACATGCCTCAGACAGCATCTAAAACCTACAACAGCATATTCCCTGTTTCAGTGCAATCGGCCTGCCTGTGATCACCAGCAACATACTTGGTAAATTCCTTGATTAATGACTTTCTGTATTCTGTAACTAATAAAATATCATGTGACTGCTTCCACAGTGGAACACATCTCTTGTGGCAACCCAAAATCTGTGTTTCCAGGTCATGGAATTCATGTTTGGCTCAAGAAAAATGTCACTTCTTCTCTTTAGGATGAGCAGTGCTCTGCATTCACGGCATCACCTGGGATGGGGAGAGGTTTGTGTTCAGCACTGGCCACGCGCTTACACTTGGGATTACAAAGCATCAAAAGGAAGCTTCGGGAGCAGTAATCCTGACTGAGTCAACACCACATTTTTATTAGCCCTTAAGAAAAAAAAAAAAAACAGGCTTTATATTTAGGACAGTTTTGGGTTCCCATAAAAATCAAGACGGTCCAGAGATATCCATATGCACATGCATGGCGCCCCCGTTAGCCATCGCCCCCTCTAGAGTGGCACATTTGTTATGACTCATGAGCATGTATCACACATCATTCTGGGGAGGGATTCTTCACAAATGTATGTATCAGAACTTCTCACACTGTACTCTTTAACCATATGCAGCTCACTGGATGCCAGGCACAAAGATGCTTTTTTAAAAAGGAAAATCATCAGGGAGATTACACCCTTTGTAAAGGAGACTGGAAGCCACTTTCTTTTCTTCAACACTCCATCTTCTGCCTGAAATCTCACTTACTCTGCACCCCGGGTTAACATCAGCCTCCCCCCCCCAATGCTATGTTCCTGGTATTGACCTCCGTGGCTAGTAACCAGTATTCTAGACATCTGTTTCTACCCCCAGGATACAGCTCAACAGCTGCTAGTAGGTGGAGCCCTTCCAGACCCACCAGCAACTGTTCCAACAGCTGAGGAACGCTGGAGGGGTGGGCAGGAGTCTGTGAGAGCTGTGGGCTGGAAGAGTGGTGTACACCTGCCACAGGAAACCTGGCTGAAACTCAGCCCTCATTTGGGGCCAGAGAAGGATAGCTTCAACACCATATTAATGTCTGGTCATGGTGTCTCTGCTCCTCTCCTAGCTATGAAACCTTTGGGAACTGTACTGTCTGTCTGTCATTACCTTACATTATACTTTCAGACATGGGTCCTTTAGCAAGCCTGTGCCTTTGTTCCTAAGAGCCAAGAGAATCTTTGACCCCGGCTTCTGAGCACAGTAAACAAAGGCTCCCTCAGCTGCCAGCAAGCTCAAAGTGCTCATTAAGCAAGAAGGTTTCTGGCCAGGGGCTGGAATGACATCATGCTTCCTCCTGGAATCCAACTAGAGATAAAAATCAGGTCATTCCATTTACAAGGAGACAATGCTGCCTTCCACTGCCTGCTTTTGAGGCTTGCTGGTCTTCCGAAGAGAGCAGGGAGGAAGGAGTTATTTGAACTTGTGCTTTGAGACCATCTCTTAAACCGCCTGTCGTAATTCCCGATGATGTGCAGTATCATCTCGCTCTGAATGGCTGGGTTAGAGAGCTCCTCACTTACCAGCCCTGACTTTTCAAATTGTGCGCTTAACAAGACATGGCAGCAGCAGATAGGCCTTATTAGTTAATAACGAGACAGCCCTTCACGCTCATTAACTCAGCACAAGAGGAAGGAAGGAATGCTCTTTTCCATCCCTTAACACCATTGATCGCAATTTGATGAGAGGGAGAGAGATACTAGAGTCTTAAAGAGGTCCACTCAGATTTCTGAGGATGAAACCCAGAGCGAAGTTTTCAGAGACCACTGATCTAAAGTCTGTGTTTTTTTTTTCTTTTCCTCTTCTTCCTAAAGTTCTCTTCAGTGTTTAACATTATTTGACCTATGACTACTAATTATCAGAGGCCCACATCTTTTCTGAGTCTATAAAATTTGAGTTGATGTGATTGATGGTTTTTGTTCCTGTAAGTGATAATATAATAAAAACTGTTTGTGTTTGTCCATTTTCCGTTACTGTAACAAACAACCTGAGATGATCAGCTTTTAAAAGAGTAAAGTTCTGTAGGTTTCTATCTATGATTAGATGTTCCTTTGCATTGGGGACTGTAGAGGGAGCACATCTCATCTTCTGCTATGGCTAGGAAACAGAGGGAAGAAGAGGAAAGGGAGGTCCCACTACCCCACTTTAGGGCACCCTCCCAGTGACAAAGATCTCTCTGATGGTTAATCTAGTTAGCTTTTCTGAATCCGGAATGAACCAAGAAAAGCATCTCTGTGGGGGAGGGGCTGTTTTCACAAAGGTGTAACCAAGTAGAGATATCTTACCCTCAATTTGGGCAGTTCCGTCATCCTATGGGCTGCCATCCCAGACTGAACAACAACAACAAAGAACCGAGGTGCAGGTCAGAGTTCATTTCTCTCTTCTTCCTGATGGTAGACACATGTGATCAGCTGCCTCATCTTCCTACCACCATGCGCTGCCCAACAGGATGGACCATATCCCCTCAAACCGTGAGCCAGATAAAACCATCCTTCCCTTAAGGTGCTTCGGATCAAGTGTTTGGCCAAAGTACTGAGAAAAGTACCCAGTGCAGCCTCCCACTCCAGCCATCCCTTCCCAACAGCACCTGGAGCAGAGACCAAGCCTTCCATGCACCTCTGGGGTACATTCAGATCCAAACCACAGCAACTGGAGATTATTAACCAGTGTTTCTTTACCCACCAGCTGTACACATTGGCTCAGCTTTGTCATTTACTAATTGTCTCATAATGATTTGAATTTGATGTGTGCCATCTGTTTACCTAAGAATTATCTTCTCAATAGTTTGAACATTGTGCTTTGACACTCTACAGCTTTTAACCAAACTTGAAATAGCAGGTGATCCCCATCTTGAACAAATGGACCAATATCAGTTTGGCTTCCATGGAAGCAAATTCTAAGACAAGAATTTAAGAATACTAACTTACTTTTGAGGTCCAGAGACTCCTGGAAAATATATAAGAACGTGACACAGGAATGGCAGGCAGCTAACAAAAGCCTATTGCCATTGTAGGTGACTATGGAATTCAGTCCCACAGCTAAACTGCAAATGTAAAACATACAGGGAACTGGAATACTTATGTACTGGAAAAAGTGGGGAGTCTCAGCACAAGATGTATAAAGTGAAATTTATCCACCAGATGTATAAAATGTATACCACTCCAAAAGTATGGTTAAAGAGAAGGTCTTTATTGTCGATATGAGGGAGAGTACAGCCAGAAGCACCTGGAAGGATCCAGAGCAGGGAGAGAAAGCAGTGGACTAAATATGTCCAGGAGACTGAACCAGGTCATGAGAGGAGAGAGAGAGAGCAGCAGAGTGGGGGTGAAGGAAAGAGAGTGTGGACAAGGGAGACCAAGAGAGGGGCCAGAGGGGGGACAAGAGCCAAGAAGGGGGGGCAAAGAAAGAGGGAGCAAAGAGGACCGAGAGAGTGTTGGCCAAATGGCAAGGTTTTATAGGAAAGAGTACCAGCCTAGGATCTGTAGCATGTGCTTGCATGCTGAGAGGGCCTGGAGACCAGCACGTGCTTTGGTATGCTAAAAGGCACCTCAGGTGGCCATTTGTCCTGAGTTTCTTTTTAACCTGAAACACACCAATTGTGCAGTAACTTAAGGGACTCCTGGGTAGTTCAAATCTTCCAGGTAAATGCCAGCTCTTCCCAGGCCCAAGAGTGCCTTCTAGAACACCCAAGACACAGGCAACTGCAAATCCTGAAGATTACTGAGGGTCCGAGTGGGGTGGGCATGGTGCTGAAGGTCACTGAAAAAATCAAATAAAACCAGGTGTCCCCATTTGTTAGGAACAATGTCATCCTTAAGGTAACAGAACACAACTCACATGGACTGACTTCCACATAGAACAGAGGAACTCTTTTTCCTCGAAGCAAAATATGTAGATCCCAATCTTTTCACCAAAGAATATTTCTTCTAAAGTAGTCACAAATGCAGGGGTACTCAAAGTACAATAAAGTCAGTTTTCTAAAAGAAACGTCTATCTCTGACTTTGGGAGGTTCTTATATGGTACATTTGCCAACAGAAATATGTTTATTGACTACAGAAGATGGTAAATGGCCTTCTGCAACATGAATAGAAATTTATGGTCAAATATTTCAACATCAGGTTTTTCTCATGTCTCAATCTACGATTGAGTAGTGTCTTTTAACAAAGTTACAGATCTTCCTAAATTACTACATGACCACACAATCTATCAAATTTATTAAAAAGAAAACTTAAATTTCCTGGTTTTTACAAAACACCACTGTATCCAGATCTTCCGTGGTGCTCTGAGGCATTTGGGGCCATTGCAGGCCACATAGGTATGGGGATATGATGTCATGTGGACCCAGAGAATGAGCACAAATATCTCTACTCCAGTGCCATGGGACAGAGAAATGTTTGTTTAATGCCTTCTCTTTTGTTCTCTTGACACAAGATTACTCTAACAACCGGGTCTTCACCCTGTAACTAAAATGTGGGTGTTAGTGTTATTTACAAGTGTCCAAAGTGCAAGGGCACAAATTTTTATGAGTTTTTATCCAACACCTCCTGCTCATGCACACACACACACACACACACACACACACACACACACACTCACACAGGAATTCAGCATTTCCCCATAAATCTCTTTCTTCTGCCTCCAGGTATTTCTAAAACGTGATAATCACCAACAGGCCCATGCAACACTACCGGCTACAGGCACCCACAGCAGCTACCGTGACCTTCCCTTCCCATTTGGCTCCCACCCACACCTTCTCCTATGAACAGCTGTCCAAGTCTCATAGAGACGCCCTAGAAAATAACTCCTTAGATTCCTTTTCAGTAGGGGGCCAACTAGGAAGGAAATCTGTACTACCCATCACTCCTCCTTCCTTCCAAGTTCTCTCTGTCATAACGCTTCTCTTCTTTTTCAGCTACCAAGTGAGTGTTCCCTGATGCATCAAGAGACGCAAACAGCTGCAAGCAGGCACGGAAGAAAATGCCTTCAACATTTGTTTCATTGGCACTGACCCACAGCTGGAATTTCCCAGTCTGCCCTCTGTACTCACACCACTGACCACCAGAGCAGCAAGAAACACATCGGCTAGAGACTGGCCTGGATACTAGTTCATCTGGCTTCTGTGCTACCATTCCACAAGGCATCCGAAATAAACCAGGCTCTGTGCAAAGACAGATGTCCTAGACAACTTCCTTCTCACTCCTCACTCCGTTTCTTCCTCACTTCTGGCCGCCATCATTGCACCTAAGAGACCCCAGCAGTCCAGTGTTCCCAGCCCCAGGAATTCTCCATATTATTGGTAGAATAAAATTTCCAGTACACTTCATCCTGCCCTCATTTCTCTTTAAAAATCTTTACTACACAGGGCTGGAGCCATCGCTCAGTGAGTGTTTGCTTTCCAAGCACAAGGACCTGAGATTGAGCCCAGAGCCTGTATAAATATAAAAAGCCAGGTGCAGCGCTGTGCGCAGGTGCTGGAGACGGGGAGACAGGTCTCCAGGCCCACTGCCAGCCAGTCTAGACTAATTGTTGTGTTCCAGGCTGGCGAGAGAAACCCTGCCCAAAGTAGGGAGGAAAGGAGAAGGAAGGAAGGAGGGAGGGAGGGAGGGAGGGAGGGAGGGAATGGGCACCTAGGAAACAAGGTTTCCTCTGACTTTCACATTCACATTCATACTGGTACATGTGCAATGTGTGTGTGTATACACGTGCGTGTGCTCATGTGCACTCACACACAGAGAGAAAGTTTTAATACTTTCCCTCAGAACTCAAAGTGAAAACCAAACCCAGTGAGGCTTACAAGACTCTGATAATGTACTATCTGCTCAATTTGTCCAGGCTCATCTGTCGGGGGCTTCCCTAACATCTCCCAAAATGCCACACTCTGTGTCCCTATTACTAGAGTACTCTCTTCCCATTCATCCTTTCTACCTGTTCATTATGATTCGTCCTCAAAATCTCAAGTAGACATTATGTCCTTTGACTTCTGCTGGGCAAGTGTTTTTTTTTGTTTGTTTGTTTGTTTTGTTTTGTTTTGTTTTTTGCTTGGCTCCAAGATGACCAAAAAAAAAAAAAAAGAGGAAACAATGGCCGTGCCAAAATTGGCCGCAGCCATGTGCAGCCAATTTGCTGCACAAACTGTGCCCAGCACATGCCCAAGGACAAGGCTATTAAGAGGTTGGTCATTCGGAACATTGTAGAGGCCACTGCTGTCAGGAACATATCTGAAGCAAATGTCTTCGACGTTTATGTGCTTCCCAAACTCTATGTGAAGCTGCATTACTGTGGTGTTCATAGCAAGGAAGTCAGGAATCAATCCTGTGAAGCCTGGAAGGACAGAACACCCCCACCATGATCGAGACCTGCTGGTGCTGCACCATGACCTGAACTAAAGCCCATGTAAAGAGGTGGCTTCATAAAGACAGAAGAAAAAAAACACCTTGGAAAAACAAAATGGAACTCAAAAAAAAAAAAAAAGTCTAAAGTTACATTCCCTTTTGAGGTTCTCTAGTCAGCACACGAGTTACACTGTTTTGGGGGACTGAGTCTCATTTGCCCTCTCTCAAGGTTCAGTCACACCCCACCAGAAGCCACATTTCCACTATAATCAGGCCATCCTGAGCAGGAATGTGCCAAGGAGCGCATCACCCAAGGAGGCTCATGAGCCTCCCTTAGCCCAGAGGTCTGGCGAAAGGAGTTTAAGACAGCCTCTTGCTCAGTGAAGGAACTGGGGAGCTGTGGGGTGGTCATATTCCCTTTGGGGTGAGTGGAGCTAGTTCACAGAGAGCGAAAGCAAGGAGCAAAGAGAGGACCGCGGAGGCGCTCGGGAGCATTCTAGTTCCTGCTTGCAGTCCCATCCTGACGTGTCTACATCCTTCTTTTTCCAAATCCTTTTCTTCAGAGCTCAATTATCTTTTGTTTCTGATACCCAAAGGCCAGAGGAGGACACTGGGGGCCTGCTCTGCCACTCTCCACTGCGTTCCTTCGAGATGGGGCCCCTCACTGCACCTGGAGAAGGCTGGTGCCCAGGGTGCTGGTGATCCACCTCTCCGTTCAGTACCAGGTGACAGGTGCACGCACAGCCACGCACAGCTTTTGTTTTACGTGGCTGCTACAGTTTGAACTCAGGCCCTCACGCTTGTGCTGTTGCATTCTCTCCCAGGGAGCCATCCATCTCCCCAACCCAGAAAGTTACCAGTTCCTATGCTAGAAAGTCCAGAGGTTTCAGGTTCAGACTTGATTCATAGCTCAACAATGCCACCAAAGTCCCCACTTCTTTCCTTTTCTCATCTCTGCCTTTCTCCTAAAGATGGCTTTTGCAGAAGAAGACCCTAGGTATCTGCCAAGAGCAACCCAGACTCTTCGTCCTAAGTAACATCTAGCAGGAATGAGAGTGCATTTCTGTTTTAAAAGCCTTAGCAAATTCCTGTGACTCATCCTGAAATAACATGCCAAATAAACACCAAGTCCATTGCTATGGCTGTGTGCGTGTGTGGTGTGTGTCTATGTGTGATGGGAGTGTTAGGTTTCCTGCTGGGTCCCAGGGAACACACTCCTAAAATCACGTGAGGTGTCCAAACCTAAATGGGCGCTGTTGACAAGAGAGTCTGAGAACCTTAGAATTGGGAGTGACTTTGGAAACTGACCTCCCTTAGGATGCTTCTACTTCCTCGCCTTCCTGTTGTGATAGGACACTGACTGAGGGGAGGGAGAGGGTTTGCGTGGCCTGAAATCTACAGTCTCTTGTCAAGAGAAACCAAGGCAGGGACTCCATCGACCCTGGTGGCAGGAACATGGAAGAATGCTGCTCACTGGCACACTCACTTTCAACCACCTTTCTTATGTAGCCCAGACTCACCTGCCCAGGATGATTCTGCTCACAGTGATGTGGGCCCACTTACATCAATTAGCAGTCAAGAAAACTTCCTACAGATGTGCCCACAGGCACTCTGATGGAACCAGTTCTTCAACTCTTCCCAGGTGTGTTAAATGGACACAGGCAACCAAGTTCACTCCTACACAAGACGTTTCTTCAGGCAACTCAACCTTTTAGAATATCATCATCCAAATGTCCATCTCAGCTCTGGTGGGAATGTCCAACTCCTGGTCCAAGTTTGCTGAACCAGCATTTTCTCTCCTCCTTAAGAACCCATTTCATGCTGGACACCACTGTCCTGCTGTCCCTTAGTGGCTCTGAACAGCAATATGGTTTGAAACTAAAATGTCCCCTATAGGCTCATGACTTGAACACCTGCACCCTAGCTGCCAGTGCTATTTTGGGCGACTGTGGAGGTGCAGCCTTGCTGACTAAAGTATGGCACAAGGACTGGCCTGTGAAGATTATAGCCTGGCCCCTGATTCCTGACATGCTAGGCTTCCTGGTCTGTACGAGGTAAGGTGTCTCTGCCAGACTCCTACTGCCCTGAACTGAACTCAGCTGGAAACGTAAGCCAAAGTAGATCTTCCCACTGTCTGTGGTTTCTGGCAGGTGCTTTGGTTACTGTGATGCATAAGTGACCAACTCATAGGGTCTTGTGGGCCTTTGACACCTGGCTCCTCAAAAGTCCCCAGGAAGGCTAAATGTTGGGGCTCCTCAGAGCTCCCCCCACCCAATGGGCTTCTTCAATGCTCCTGGTCTAATCCCACTGCCCCAGGCAGAATGTGATCTGCACCTTGGCCATTTAATAGGAGCTGGGCTGTGGTGACATTGCAGCTTGCTTTAGAATTCATAACCTGAGTCATTTCTTCAGGAAGTTGTGCCTAAGTCCAAGAAGAAAGTCGTGTAGGTTTCAGGTTTATGACTTTCCCCTTAGCACAGCCTCACTCTGTCTCCACCAAGCACCTCCACTCACTGTTCTAGGGACTTCTCCACTTCTGTCCTAGCACCTTTAGCATTTGAGCGGCTGAGCTATTCATTTATCATTACTTCTCGCACAAAGCCACCTTCTTCAAGGGTGATAATATTTCCAGGACACTCTCTGTGGACTAGGCATAGCTGTGGGCTTCCACTTTCATATCTGTGAGGGACTTTGCGAGAGTCTGGCTCCCATGTTTTGAAGGGTTCTAAGGTGGAGCAGAGAGGAATTAAATGATAGAGAGACCTGGACGATGAGAAGAAAGACAGAAACACAGGAGAGCTTTGGGAGGGCCTGGGTCAATACCCAACAGCCTCGTCCTTTATTGAAAAGGGCTTTTTATAATATGCCAAGAGGAGAGGCAAAACACCTCCCCCTTGTAAGATCAAAGCACACCGTACAGCCAAGTGTAGACCCTTCCAAACACCTGGTAAACACACCCATGGCCAAATCATTCTATTATGCAGCCCTGCTGGGTAAAGCAAGCCCAGATTCTCTGACCCTGAGTAGTTCTTACTAGGAAGCCTCTGTGAGCTCCCATGGACTTAGTCTCATCCCAGATGAAGAAAATTTACATGGTCATCCAGAATCTCAGAGTGGGCACAGGTTTCCCCTCAACTTCTAGGTCCCCATGCCTGCTACAGCAGCAGGCTTCAGCTCATGCTTGTCTATCCTACTCAGCATAAGTGAGGTGTCTTGAAACAGTTAACTGCACATTTACTGTGGCTGGATGAAACTTGATTTGTCATTAACTGTGAATAGAGGCTGAGGAATAATGTCCATAGTGTTGGTCATCTGTTAGGCTGCAGTAACGGAACAAAGACTAGTGGCTTAAACAGCAAGCATTTACTTCTCACAGTCCCAAAGGCTGGAAGTCCAAGACCAAGGGACCATCATAAACACTGTAGGGCCCACTTCTGGTTTGTGGCTTCACATAAGAGGTAGGTATAGCTAGAGTTTTCCTGCCTTGACCACAGTCAGGACAAATCTTTGTCACCCACCAGTCCCACAGCCACTCAAACCCAACCAAGTAAACACAGAGACTTATATTGCTTACAAACTGTATGGCCGTGGCAGGCTTCTTGCTAACTGTTCTTATAGCTTAAATTAATCCATTTCCACAAATCTATACCTTGCCACGTGGCTTGTGGCTTACCGGCATCTTCACATGCTGTTTGTCATGGCAGCAGCTGGCAGTGACTCCTTCCACCTTCCTGTTCTTTCTTTTCTTCTCTCTGTTAGTCCCACCTATACTTCCTGCCTAGTCACTGGCCAATCAGTGTTTTATTTATTGACCCAGAGTATCTGTTTGACATACAAACCATCCTACAGCAAGTAGGTGATACAAAAACTCTCCTCTCTCTCTCTCTCTCTCTCTCTCTCTCTCTCTCTCTCTCTCTCTCTCTCTCTCTCTTTCGTTTTGAGAATGGCTGGCCATGAACTTGCAGTCTTGCTTCAGCTTCCCAAGGTCTGGCATAAAAGAACCATCATGTCTAGCTGTCATGTCTCCTCTTACAAAGGGACTGATCTCATTCATGGTGATTCCTCCATAAGACACAGTCCGTAATGGTCTAATGATATCTTGTAACTCATTTAATTACCTACCCACCTTGACAAGCTTTTATACTTTCATGTAATCCCTGTGCTTCCTACCAGCCTATCCCATGTCTGATCTATACATGTGGATAACCAGTCTTGGCGACTTACATCTCCAATCTTCACTTTCTTAGTTGTTCCTGTGATCGAAATGGCTTGCAAGTCATATAAGTAAAGTGTATGTTTGTAGATGTGTGTGCACATGTGTGAAGGTACAATTTAAGAAGTAGTTAGTGTGGGTCACACATGTAGTTTCAAGCTGATGTTTGTTCCTGAGGTAGGCATCATTGCTCCCTTTAGCTGCAGAGGAATCTGAGGTTCAGGAGTGCTGTGAAATAATCCTGTTGTACACTGTAAAGATTTGTCACTCAAATTGGTGTAATAAAATGGTGATTGGACAGTAGCCATTCAGGAAATATAGGCAGGGCAACCAAACTAAGAATGCTGAGAAGATGAAGGGAGGAGTCAGGAGTCAGCCAGATGCAGAGGAAGCAAGATGAGAATCTCATACTGAGAAAAGGTACCAAGCCACGTGGCTAAATTATGGGTTAATTTAAGTATAAGAGCTAGTTAGTAATAAGCCTGAGCTACCAGTGGAGCATTTATAATTAATATAAGCCTCTGTGTGATGATTTGGGAAGTGTCTGCTGGCTATTTTGGAGTTGCTGATGGGACAGAAACTTCTGCTTACATAGGAGTGCTTGTCTTGCTCAAGGTCACTCAACTAAACTAGATAGAGACCATCTTAAGGTACAGACCCAGGACTATCTGCTTCCAAAATCATATACCTGACCCCTGTGTGTTACCAGTGCATAGGAGGCAGTGACCAGCCACATTAGATGAGAGAGTAACAAGGGCCAATGATAAAAGAACACTTAGCCAGGTGTGGTACAGGCCTTTAATCCCAGCACTCGGGAGGCAGAAGCAGGTGGATCTCTGTGAGTTCTAGACCAGGCTGATCAACAGAGTGAGTTCACCAACAGCTAGGACTGTTACACAGAGAAACTCTGTGTTGTTGTTAGTATTTTACTCTTTTTGGAGGGGCCTGTCACCCAGCTCCCAAATAAATTCACACATGGAGATTATTAATTATAAATGCCTAGCCTTATCTTGGCTTGTTTCTTGCCAGCTACCCTTAACATATCTCATCTACCTTTTGCCTATGGGCTTTTCCCATTCTCTTACTTCTGTAAATCTTACTCTTACTCTCATTCCATGGCTTGCTGTGTAGCTGGGTAGCTACATGGCTGGCCCCTGATGTCCTCCTTTTTCTCTGGCTACTTCCTTTTCCCTCCTCCCAGTTTTCTCCTTTTATATATTCTCTCTACCTGCTAGCCCTGCCTACCTGTTCTCCTGCCTTGCTATTGGTCATTCAGTTCTTTATTAGACCATCAGGTGTTTTAAACAGGCAATGTAACACAGCTTCACAGAGTTTAACAAATGCAACATAAACAAAAGTAGCAAACTTTAAAATAAGATTCTACAACAAACCTGTCTCAAAAAACGAAAACATTTACCATGGTCTCCTATTCCTTGTTCTCCCTCTCTGTTCTTGATCCAGCTGGGATCTCCCGCTCTCTTTCCCTCGACCCTCTCCCTTCATTGCTCCCACTCATGTCCAGGTTGTTCATGTAGATCTCAGCCATTTCTCCATCATTGGGTGATCTTCGTGTCTTTCTTGGGGTCCTCTTTTCCAGGTAGCCTCACTGGTGATGTGAGTAGCAGTCCAGTCATCCTTGTTCCACATCTAGTATCCTCCTATGAGTGAGTACATACCATATTTGTCTTTCTGAGTCTGGGTTACCTCACTCAGGATGATTTTTTCTACATCTATCCATTTGCCTGCAAACCTCATCATGTCATTGTTTTTCTCTGCTGAGTAGTATTCCATTGTGTATATGTGCCACAATTTATTTATCCATTCTTCAGTTGAAGGGCATCTAGGGTGTTTCCAGGTTTTGGCTATTACAAACAATGCTGATATGAACATAGCTGAGCAAGTGCTCTTGTGGTATGATTGAGCATTTCTTGGGTATATGCTCAGGAGTGGTATAGCTGGATCTTGGGGGAGATTGATTCCCAGTTTTCTAAGAAAGCGCCATATTGATTTCCAAAGTGGTTGTACAAGCTTGCATTCCATGGTAAATGAAGACCACATGAGAAAAGGAAGAAACAAAGTGCTAAAGAGGCCCATACAAATCCACAAAGATACCCCACAAAAGACTGCTGGCAATGGTCAAGAGACAGCCGGAACTGACCTACTCTGGTGATGGGATGGCCAAACACCCTAATAGTTGTGCCAGAAACCCCATCCAAGGACTGAGGAATCTGGATGCAGACATCCACAGCTAGGCCCCGGGTGGAGCACCGGGAGTCTAATTAGCGAAAAAAGGAGGGTTTATATGAGCGAGAATTGTTGAAACCAAGGTTGGATAAAGCACAGGGACAAATAGCCAAACGAATGGAAACACATGAACTATGAACCAAAGGCTGAGGCCCCCCAACTGGATCAGGCCCTCTGAATAGGTGAGACAGTCGATTGGCTTGATCTGTTTGGGAGGCATCTAGGCAGTGGTACCAGGTCTTGGGCTCACTGCATGAGATAGCTGTTTGAAACCTGGGACTTATGCAGGGACGCTTGGCTCAATCTGGGAGGAGGGGACTGGATCTGCCTGGACTGAGTCTACCAGGTCAATCTCAGTCCTGGGGGAGGCCTTGCTCTGGAGGAGGTGGGAATGGGGGGTAGGCTGGGGGGAAGGGGAGGGGGGCAGGAAGGGGGAGAACAAGGGAATCTGTGGCTGTTATGTAGAACTGAATAGTATTGTAAAATAAAATAAAATAATAAAAAAAGACTTCTTTAAAAAAATGAAAACAATAAAGAAAGCTTAACAGATATAAAAGGTTGACAAACAACATACAGAAGATTAGAGCATAAGGAAAACATTTTTTCCATGCAAAACTACAACATGACTTTCTGAATATTAAGCTTCATACAAATAGTTTTATGCCATTGGTGACTGATAGAAAATGCATTTACATGGAGAACAGGCAGTAAGTAAATTAATAATCTGAATTTTAAAGAGGCTTTTTTTTCTGACAGTTCAAAATTGTTTTACAAATTTTAAAGAAATGTTATGTCTGACATGAATAACTAAAGGGAAAACAATATTGCAAAAAATGAATTAAAGTGTTACAGTGTCCGTGCAATTATGAGCAGTGGGAAAACTGCTGAGCTGGAGTGAGGAAAGGGAAATTGTCACTTTTGAGGAGGAAGGATCTAGAAACTAGACTTCTACAAAGAAAATGTTCCTAGATGGAATGGGTCAGGGGAGCATTTTAAGTCTCAGGACTGGGTGTTTGGGAGGCCTGTTGGTGAGATTCCCACAGTCCCTGTGGTTAGAACTGGACAAGGAAAAGCTGTTTAACCAGGGCTATGGCTTCCTATTCCTTCTCCTCTGCTCTCTCTTTTTGTTCATGGCCCTCCCAGGAACTGCTTGCTCAGTCTCAGGAAATTGAAATTGAGGCCTGATCTCTGAGAGAAGACTGAGCAGCCTGCTATGGTGTCTGCTTGGTCCTTTCATTCCCCACTTGAGTTGTGTATCATCTCCAGTCTTGGAGATGTTTCTTTTTGGTAAAAGACTTTATGATCAGGGTAGTAGATTATTTGGAGCCTAATTGGACTAGCATGTATGAATTTGAATATTAACATAGGGGGTAAAGCCAGAAGTGTATGTCCATCACATATTCTCCAGTAGGATCAGAAAGTCGGCTCCCATTGGATTCTGAATGCGATTACAGAGGTGGGAATAGTCATGTAGAGGTTGTTCCACACTGAGACCATTTCCCATTATCAATGGCAAAGTGAGCCTTCCCTTACTCGGTTGTTGCCAGCTGCAAGTGTGTCATGGTTTCAAGGGCTGATATTGGGATTCTAGCATCCCCAGTTTAGTGTTACCCGGACAGGAATTATCATTTAATTGAGGCATCATTGACATAAGAGCCAACAGCAATTAGCAGAAGCAGAAGGGCCAAAGGCCCTGTGATGGCTGATGGAGTTCATTCTCCTGAAGGAACTTGGAAATGAGAATGGGGACCAGTCATTATTTTATCTCTGGTTCCCTATGACAAGAAATTCCCTTTTGGTCTAACACTCTGGGTAGGGGGTGGCAAGGCAAAGTTTTCTCTTCTGTAATTACTTCCTGCTGACATTGGAACGTTATTGTCAGGGCTCTGGAATGACAGAATGTTAGTCAAAGGCAAGGAGGGAACGTAGAAGCATCTGGTTTATTGACTAGCTAGAGATGGTATTTATATCAGCTGGATTGGTCCATATCAGCTTTCAGTAAGTTCAGGGCTCATAGTCATTTGTAGTAAGTTGTCATCAGCAAATGATGCTTGGATGTGTTTGTCAGCCAAGTAGAAACCTGTTGAGACAGATATAAACTAGGAATAGGAGTTAAAATTTATGAACTTATTTGGAAATTTCAGACCCATAGTCTCAGTAATTGAGGAAGGGGAAGAATCCCAAGTCCAGGAGAAAGAAAAATACCATCCTCAGGAATAGACAGTTGGGGAAACTTAGGCTGTATTTATCTGGAATCCTTTTGACCTGTGAGAAGTAGATCCAAGTTTTATGACTTTCCTGATTTTTTTTTGAAGTTTATGTGAATTTCCATTTCATGAAAAGATATAAAAGTTCCAGATATATTAGCATTCTCAATCTGTATTGAAATCCATATTGTAGAAAAAGGCAGATAACTGGTATCTGTAAAACAGCAGGAATATACTCATATCTTTGAGTCCTAGCAAAAGCTATAGATTTGGGTTTAAAAAAAATGTATGTTTTCCTTCTGTCCAGAAAGCCAGGTATAAATTGGACTAAAATGTCTTTGGCCCAATGAAAACAATCTGTAAGTCTATATTCAGAAGACACCCAAAAGAAATCTAAAATCTTGAGCTCATAACCCAAACAGTAAGCAGTCATTGCTCTATTAGCTTGTCAGAATTCTATTAATGTTAAATTCTGAACTTTTGAAGTTTCAATGCAATGACAGTATGATGAAGGAAAGCAATTTTATAGTATTTTTCATATATCTTCCTTAGACCTTTATATTTTTAGACCCTTATAATTTATTATTTATTGGAAATATAAGCAGTTATTATTTAAGAACAGCCATTTCAAATCATGTTTAAAACGTGTTTATCCCTTAGTATGAAGCTTGTGAGTTAGGCAAACCTGTTTGTCTCTCTTTTTTTAAATCAAGAGACCTAGTAGCTTTAATTAATTAATGTATTGACCAATGTACTAATAAGGTGGCTGCAACCTTGTGGAAGACTCTGGTTGTCTGATGTTGCTAAGCTGACAGAGCTATAGCTAGCCTAGTCATCAATGCCATCAGAGACCTGAGAAGGATAAATTTTATCTGAGTCCAGACTAAGCAGCTACCAAATCTATTTTAAAAAACGACAGAGACTATCCATTACCCAGACTGCCATCATCCCAGGCTCCTGTAGACTTCATAGCATTGGCAGGACAGGTGTCAGGATAGCATCAGTCTTCGGCTGCTAGGCCCATACGGTGAAAGTTCTCTCTGTAAAGGAGGAACTTGGGGAAGACTGACCTTATTTTGTCAGTGTCTCATTTGTCCAGTCTGGGCCAGATCCCTGGCAGCAGGTGTTGAGTCAGGGCATCTTGCCTAGTGGTCAGTGTTGTCAACAATTCAGATGGTGTCATCATGTTGTTGTTCCACATCTTCTTTGGAGGCCTTGGGAGTCATTGCTAGTTGGGAGTTTCTGTGTATTATAGTAAGCATTTTATTAAATAATTTAAATGCCATTTTCATCAAATCTTTGACAGGTTTGAGGACCATTATCTATTAAATATATCTAAGCCAAACAAATCTAGGCCTAATCTTGAAAACATCTCTAACTTTGGTAACAATAACTAGGCCAGTTTGTTATCCTGTAGATATTATTAGTCAAAGAGACCTCTCAGGTTCTGTTTTTCTCTTATAAGTATATTTTATAAGCATTTTCTCTAATCATAGACATTATATGAACAGTTAGATTGCAGCTTTCATTTACAGACCCTAGATGTGATGTTGACAATTTTAAGAAACAGGTTTGGATTTCTCTATGAAATTCTGAATAGCTAAGAGCTTTAGCCTTGTCATTTCATAGGAGGCCAAACATATAGAATCCTGCAATCCAGAGGGCTGTAATATGATGATTAATTATTAACTTGTATTTTGTATCTCAGTCCTCTTCTCTCCTTTAAATAGCATGATTCCATTTTTAATATAAACATTCTGCAGTAAAGAATCATCAGGGGGTTTTTCTAAATGAAGAAAACCAACCAGAATTAACCCAACATGGTTAAATCCCAACATATTTTATAGTTTTCCTTTAAATTCAGCATAGTTAATATTCCTTCTGGCCTTTTATAATTTTTCCATGTATCTTTAGGTCAGGCCTTTCCCTATTTGGGTATAGCCAGACATAGATAAATTCCTTTTTCCCTTTCCTTTCATTATTCCAGTCTTTTGTCTTCTCTTGCTTTTCAGACAACATGTAAATTTCCATCAAAGTATTTTCCTGTGGAAATAAAAGCATGTTTTTTTTTTTTCAAATATAATATATCTTTGACTTTTATTCTAAAGTCAAAGCTTTTGAAAGTATGCAGGCTGGTAATTCAATTTTTTTTTTTTCAAGAAGTATCAGGACAGAGAAGGGTTAAGGTAGGAAACTGCTGGCCAGCAGAAGGGACCTTGACTTTATCATAGTAAAGAAGAACTTGACTTAGTAAGGAAGACGGGGGAGCAATGGGCTCAGAATGTGTCCTTGGCTGTCAGTGTTCCTGAAAAACAATTTGTTAACTCCTCTGACTATAATAATTAACAACTAATCCCAGATACTCTGTTTGGCATTCATACAGCTTGTCGATTGTAGGCAGTCGGCTCTCTGCCACCCCACCTGTAGCTCCTGTGCACCAAGAGCACATACCCCCACCTTCTGTGAGAGCTGCTGGCTGGCTACAAGCCAAGACCAGCCCCACCAGTGCTGCGGGCCTGACAGTAAGAGAGCTATGGAGGGAGGTGACCCTTGCTGTGCCTCTCTCTCTCTCTTCCAGGAAAATGAAGGAGGCTAGTAGACAGAAATACGTAACAACGACATAGACAAAAGTACCAGTATATCAGCACTGAGACTACATCCTCACTCATAGTTAGCAAGCCCTGTCTAACAGGTGGCCTCTCTTTGCAGTATGCAAGCCCCACCTGGCAGGAGCTACCTGCTTATCTCAGTTCAGTCAGGCAGACCGAGTACCCTTAAACATATGGAACAAAACAGTAACATAGTAACAGTCAGAACACA
Organism: Peromyscus leucopus; assembly: GCF_004664715.2. Lineage (NCBI taxonomy): Eukaryota > Metazoa > Chordata > Mammalia > Rodentia > Cricetidae > Peromyscus > Peromyscus leucopus. The sequence goes on along the minus strand of NC_051068.1, from coordinate 115,815,026 downwards.
GACCAAGACAAAGTCAAAGAGTGCTCATTTATCTATTGGCCATGCACAGATCTGAAAATTAGTCACCAGACTCTCGGCTTGTGGTTGGGACTCACTTAGCCTATCCAGAGAAAGCAAGGGAATCCAATCCCCTCAGAGGTCTCCTGACCCATCAGAAGAGCCCTGAGACATTTCTCAGGACCCCAACCCATGATCCACCACTGCATCCACCATAGATCTTATGCAGGCTTCACAGACAGTGCTTCCATTGCCATAAATGGCCAGAAACAGAAACCAGAAACTGAAAAAGCTTGCCAGGCAAATCCAAAAGTTAACTGATCATAGGTGCCATAAGACTCAATGGAGGGTGAGCATGGTGGGTTTGGGGAATCTTGGTGGGCCCTCCAAAATGTTGTATGCAGTCTCCCAAAGGCAACCAAGAGACCAAATTTGATGCAAAAGCAAAGAGTCTTTTTACTGTTGAGAGTTAACCCAGGCCTCTTCATCCATCTGACACAGCAGCAGAGCAGGAGAGACCCTGAGCAGCAATGAGGCAGGGTTTTTATAGGGGGATTGGAAAGGGGGGTCTTGGGGTCTACAGACTATACAGGAACAGACTCAGGATTGGTTTATGGGAGTGGCAATCATCTTAGTAACTTAGGGTTAGTTGAGGGTTACAGTTATCCATTTTTGGGCAGGCCTGGTCAAGTCCCAGGCTTTGTCCTTGAGCTTCTGTGGAGGCTGGCTGACCTAGCGTGTACTAACCGTGGGGGCTGGCTCAGTGTCCCAGGCTTGGTTTGTCATATGTCCCTGTCCCTGCTGGCAGGGGCATCAGTGATTGTCTTTTGTTCATGGTCCTCCAAGAAACTGCTTGCTCAAGTCTCAGGAAACTGAAATTGAGGTCTGATCTCTGAGAGAAGACTGAGCAGTCTGCTATGGTGTCTGCTTGGTCCTTTCACAGACCTCCAGACCTCCATGGTTAACTAGGGCTAGCTTCACCCTGTGATCTTCATGCAAGCTTTATTTGTCAGAACACAAACAAAATATCACAACACTGACCATCGTAGTAGAGAATGACAGCTGGACCACCAGGAATCAAAGGAGAACAGGAAGGAGTTAGTTCCCCCACAGCTCCTTTAAGGACACAGCCCCCACTTAACTTCCTCCAGCTAAGTACTCACCTCTTCTAGTTCCATCTCAGTATCACGGGCTGACTATCAAGCCTTCAGCATATGGGCTTGGGGGAACACACATACTTCAAACCATAACATGCAGACAGAGCTAAGGAGGTCATCAACAGACAGCGAAGCATCAGCGACTCATGAAAAAAGATATGGGGAAAGGACAGGCTAGGGAAAGGGAGAAATATTTATACCCTTCCCTGAAATAAGCAGGGGTTTCCCAGAACACTTTCACAGTCTGGGGCTTCCTGTGATGGTGGCTGAGGGATATGTCACTTAGCATGAAATTAGATAATGATGAAGTTTGAGGTCTTCTAGAAATCATTTGAGTGGCCATTTTGGATCTGGGTGGTTTCAGCTTGTGATTGAGAAGAGCAACTTCTGACCTCCAGGCATCCTGTTCTCAAGGATGAACACGGTTAGGGTGGGTAAGCAGCCAGCCAGGCTGCGCAGATAACACACTGGGTGCTGGAATACATTCAGCCTTCTCTCCCCTCCTGACCACTAATTTCCTGCTGGTGTGTTGCTAGCTAAATGTAACCAGAAATCATACTGCAGGAAGCCAGTGTACCACACAGGGCTGTGAAAAATGAGAGGGGCAGAGTAACCAGCCCAGCAAATTTATAACCACAAATGTATCAGAAGGTCTGCCTCTTCACAGGGTGGGTCCACCTGGATGGAAGCTGTGTGAGGATGGCGCAGCCATGCGGTGATAGGCACCCTAATTCCTTTTAGGAAAAAGGGAATGAGTGAAAAAAAGAAATAAAAAGGGAGGACATGACTGCTCCTAGCTTTGGTGGAGGAGAAAGTTTATTGTAGATAAAAGGAAGAGCATAGCCAAAGGCAGAGGCATCTGGGACAGTCCTGAGCGAGCATGACCTGAGCCAAGCTTCGTGAAAAGGAAGGGGAGAGCCAGACCAACAGGCCAGGAGGGTAAAGTGTAAAGGGGCCTCTTCTCAACGGGGAAGATAAAATACCTGCTTCCCATTAATGCGTCTCTGTGAATTCAGGACCTCTGTGCCCCTTACAGGCTGGGTAACCAAAATGGCTGGATTATATAGGGAAGGGCAGCCCAGACCCTGGGTTTGATGAGTTTAGATTAAAGGGCAGGGTGTGCCAGCCTGTAATAGGTAGGATGCTGGGAGAACCTGGTGGCCAGGTCAAATAGGCACCTCAGCTGTCTGTTCCAGATTTGAGACCTAACAAGGAAGCCTAATTATGGGAAGCAGAAACACTTCCAACCCAGATGACCCTTGTGATGTGAATGGTTCTAAGAATATGAGAAGCAGATTGCAGAGAGCAAAAGCCACTCAAATGCAATGGTGTACTTCTGTAAATGCAGTGGGGGGGGGCTGTTCTGGGTAGTTCACTTTATTCCAAAAGCCTTTCAAAAAATAAAAGAAACAACTCCTGTGTCTTAGTCATGTCTTCTATTGAGGAAATACCATGAACAAAAAGCAAGTTGGGGAAGAAAGGGTTTATTTGGCTTACATTTTCACATTGCTGTTCATTACCAAAGCAAGTTAGGACAGGAGCTTAAACAGGACAGGATCCTGGAGGCAGGAACTGATGCAGAGGCCATGGAGGGGTGCTTCTTACTGGCTTGTTCTACATGGCTTGCTCAGCCTGCTTTCTTATAGAACCTAGGACTACCAGCCCATGGGTGGCACCACCCACAATGGGCTGGGCTCTCTCCCATTAATTGAGAAAATGCCTAACAGCTGGATCTTACAAAGGCATTTTCTCAATTGAAGCTCCTTCCTTTCTGAGGACTTTAGCTTATGTCAAATTAACATAGAACCAGCCAGTACACCCCAAACTGCAGACCAGGCAGATGATCCAACTGAGGCAGCAAGCCGAAGGAACTGAGTGCAGAGTCAAAATTCTGGAAAAGGAAAGTGGAGAGATCTTGGTAACCAGGCTGGTGATGAAGTTTGAAATGAAAGCTACAGGCAGAGACAGGACTTACTGGGATATTCAAACGTCCTCCGAGGGCTGTATGTTTAAACTTCCCATGTTTCAGTATGAAATGGTATATTGTAATTTTCTCATTCATTCATTAATTCATTCAGTAAGTTCTTATCTTTGCTAGACAGGGCGCTCAGCACTAAGGACAGAACAGGGAGCAATCTGCAGAGATGCATCCTTCAGACTGGTGGATGTTTCATGAGACTGAGAGTACGATGTTAAATAGCAATTTTATAGAAGTGTCAATAGGATTTCAGAGGAAGGAGATGTCACCATTTTACAAGATTGGAAAACAGTGAATTAAATGGAGCTAAACAGTTACTTCAGAGTGTCTCACAGCCCTTAGTAGCCTGGTGGCCTTTACCTAACTGGGACTTCATTCAACTGTGTTTATTGAATCTATTTGACAGCCCCACACAATCACACCAGTAGCACGAACATCTATTTGTATTTCTCATACAAGTGTTTCTCAGAACAATGTTATTTCAAGAAGGGGAGTCACAGACCAGCATGTGTTCACAAACTGACAGCAAGCCCCGTGTTGGGTGGCAAATTTATCCTGGGGTAATGCACCACATGTCTACTCACCCCAGATAGGGACCCCAGGACAGACCTAGGTAGAGATATATCACCAATATGGGGACCAGTATAGGCTCAGGACACCCAAAGACCAAGTTGGCAGCACAAAGATTTATTTGCCCCAGGAGTACCAAGAGCATGGAGAAGGGATAAAGACAAGAGAAAGAGAGATAAAGACAAGACCAGGAAGAAGGGAAAGGGAACAAGGGATTGGGGCAGGGTATCTGTCCTGGAAGGACAAATTACTGCCTGGATAGAGAGGAGACAGACATGCATATAGGAAAATGGCAGTTTATAAAGGTAAACTTTATATATAGGAAACTCTGTGTTAGGATGAAGTGTTTAGTTTTGATTGGGCATGTAAATTAGGTGAACCAAAGGGGACTTTTGATTGCTGGACTTCAATACTTGATAGCTGGACCTTGGTAGTCAGCCCCAGTAGGAGGAAGTGGCCAATAAGGGAATAGACCTTGGTGGCTAGCTTTAGGGATGTAGTTTAATGGTTTTTAGCAAGGTAGAGGGAATGGAAAGGACAAGGCCTGCCAGAGCCATGTTTGCCATGCTCAGGCTGGCCAGTTTCTTCAACCAAAGTCCAACTTGGTGAGCCATTGAGTTTTATTGGGGTTACTTATGGGAATGTGGGTGAGGGGTTACTTACAAGAGCAGAAATGACTCAAAGTCAGCTGCATCACCAAAGCCCACCCCAGCACGGGTGACAGCTCACGAAAGCTGGGAACCTTGAGCGCACTGCACAGTCTGTGAAGGGACTCTGGCCAACTCGAGCATAGCAAATGTGGCTCTGGCGGGCCTTGCCCTCCTCCCCCATTCTCTCTGCCTTGCTAAAAACCATTAAACTACATCCCTAAAGCTAGCCACCAAGTCTATTCCCTTATTGGCCACTTCCTCCTACTGGGGCTGACTACCAAGGTTCAGCTATCAAAGTATTGAAATCCAGCAATCAAAAGCCCCCTTTGGTTCACCTAATTTACATGCCCAATTAAAACTAAACACCTCATCATAACACGGGGTTACCTATTTTACCTTTATAAACTGCCATTTTCCTATGTGCTACGTCTGTCTCCTCTCTATCCAGAGACAGTCCTTTGTCCTTCCGGGACAAATCCCCCTGCTCTCTCTCCCTTGTTCCCTTCCTCTTCTCTGTCTGTCTTTGTCCCTTATCCCTGCCCTCTGTCCCTCTGGTGTAAATAAATCTCCTTTGTGTTGAGAACTTGCTCTAGGGAGTCCTGAGTCGATACTATTCCTCTCAGTCTACATGCAACTCAGCAGGTTGTAGATTGTCCTTTCCAAATGACTGGTCTAAACCTCTCCCAGGCAGCTCAGCAGTCTGCTTTCTCCCAGGCAGCTGGTCTGGTCTGAGCTGTCTCTGCAGCTTTTCTCCTCTGAGAGTTTTCTGTGCCACTCAGCTTCTCTGAGACGAACTCCTAGCGTTTATTGCTTCCTCTGGCAGGGAGGGGCCTAGTGAATCTGGTCAGTTTCAGGGACTTCCTGAAGCTATTTTGAGTTGTTTACTTTCCTGCTAAGAAGCTGCAGGATAGAATGTTTCAATCTCAGAGTAAATAAACTGTTACACAATACCTAGAGATAGAGACATGGAACTTTCATAGCAAACTTGCATCTTTGAAACTAATAATAAAAATATATAGATTTATATTTTGTAGGTCTGCTTTGTAATTGCATTTTCCTAGTAACTTTAATTGTATTTTACAAATGTCTCAATCAACAAATCCTGAATGGTTACAAAGAAGAAATTCCAAAGTTGGGCCCTTCACTGTGAGATGCTGTGATAGTTCATGGCTTCGTGAGTGGGCTACCAAGTCATTCATTCATGCATTCATTCATGCATTCATTCATTCATGCATTCATTCATGTTGTTGACACTGGCTTTACTATGTAGCTAAAACTAGTCCTCAAACTCATGATCTTGGATGAGACCAAGGGATAGTAGACCCTTGATGCATGGAGTGGGGATGGTAGGCCCTGGATGCACAGAGGGCTCACCAGGAGTCCTTTGAATGGACTACTTAACCACCTAAACTTAAATCTAAGTCCTTGGCGGTGTGTTCTGGGCAATGATATTTTCATTAAAACCATTCTAGGTCATCCCAAAGGGTTGGAAGGCTGGCTGCAGATGGGATGGATAAAAGAGAGGAGGCCAGTTAACTGCTTTTTCTAGGCATCAGAAGTAGCTCCACACCTCTTCCTTTTCTTGGGTCTGCAGAAGCAGGTAGCCATGGCCGTAGCTGGGGTCCTGGGTTAGAAAAGCAGGGTGCAGTAGCAAGCACTGTGGGCCTCTCCACAGGAGCTAGCGAGAAGACCAGCTCTGGCCACTGCTGCCTATGAATTCTTGCACCAGCCGCCAGCTTCCTGCTCTAAGTTGGTGCCCTGACTGCTGTAGGCCGAGCAAGCAGCGGCACTTTGAACTCTCTTGCGTAGATCCGCTGTGACTCTCAGGATAGGTTTTCTGAGTGGGGGAAAGGCTGGCATTTTTGTGCTCAGAGCCCTTTGTGCTGAGCACACACTTTCATCCTTGCCACAGCTGTGCTTCTGAGTGCTCCATCACTTCCTAATGTATCCTCTGAAAGGGTCCAGCTGTTCCTTTCCTTCAGGTCCTGAAAAGGATGCCTTTCATTTGAAGAAAGCACAGATGCATTAGGACTTGATGTTGGGGTGGGGGTAAAGACTGGTAGTGACATTTGCTGCTAGAAATTGGGGCCAAATAATTACACCTATTAGAAAAAGTGTTAGCACGGGAGTGATGCGGCAGGCCTGGAAGCACGCTGCTAGATACAGCAACCGTTCTTTCTCACTGCAAAGCTCAGAAATGCTCCGTTTTCTCCCACCTATGTGACCACTAGAGTCTGGAAGCTTGCTCTCCGGATACAGATGCTGAAATCTAATCCCCAGTGCGGTGACGCCAAGAGGGGAGCTTCTCAAAGGTCAAAAGCGCTTTGCCTGGGTTGGACAGACGGCCCAAAGGTCAGGGCCCGGATTTGTTTCTGAGCACCTTCCTGGTGGTTCACAACCACTTGTACCCCCAGTTCTGGGGGATCCTCTTCCCTTTTGCCTGCAAGCCTGCAAGCATGCAGCATGCATCCATATTCAGACATACACACCCATACACTTAAAATAATTTTAAAAAATTAAAGGTCTTTGCCTTCATGAAGAGAATTAGTGCCTCTATGAAAGAGGAATGGAAGCGCTTGCTTGACCCTTGCATTACACGAGGAGACCCCCAGAAAATGCTGTCTCCAGAGCAGAGAGAGAGAGAGAGAGAGAGAGAGAGAGAGAGAGAGAGAGAGAGAGAGATCAGACACAGAATCTGCTGGAGCACTGATCTTACTTCCCAGTCTCCAAATCACAAAATAAATGAACAAATCCCCTAACACAGATCTACAAATGATAATACATAAAGTCTGGGCTGCGGCAACAGCTCATTGGTGTGAGGGTCTCCATTCAGGTCCGAGAACCCACATAAAGCCAGGTTTGTCTCTCTAGTCCTGGTACTCTGGTGGGAAGACAGGAAGTGAGGGCGGGCATTGCATTAGGCCCCGGAGCTACAATCCACAATGAGCAAGGCAGACACGTCTCCTTGAAGTGTAAACTTTCGTGGAGAGCATAACTTAAATAATTCATAACAACAGTGGTAAGCATAAACATCCTTTTCTCTTAAAAAACAGTGTTTCCTTCCTTCTTTCCTCCCTCTTTCCCCCGTCTCCCAACCTTCTGGAAAAGGCATCCGATGAGCCAAGCAGCAAGGCAGGAGGGGCCGTTGTTCAGCAAGACCGTGAGCTGTGGCACGACTAATGGCCTGGTGAGCTTCACTGTCAAGTTGGCACAGCCTAGAGTCAGCTAGCAGGACTCTCACCTGAGGGCCCGAGGGCCTGAGGAACCCCTGCGATCAGACTGGCCTGTGGGCATGCCTGTGGGGCACTGTCCTGATTGTTAATTGATGTTGGAGAGCCCCCTGTGACACCTTTTCCTGGACAGGTAGTGCTGGGCTGTGTTTTAAAAAGCAAGCTAATAGGGCTGGGGTTGGGCAGCTGGGGCGGGGCGGTGGCTCAGTGGTTCAGAGCAGCGACTGGTTTTCCAGATGATGCAGGGTTCAATTCCCAGCACCCATACAGTGGCTCACAAACATCTCTAGCTCCAGTTCCAGGGGATTTGACAACCTCTTCTGACCTCCAAGGGTAGCAGGCATTCCCGGATATACACAGAAAATCATTTTAAAGTGATCCAAAGCCATACCATTGAAAACACAGTATGTGTTACCAGAGTCAATGCGGTGTAATGACCCCATGTCTGTTAATTTAGCCAATAATGCATAAGCTGGTCAGACAACATCCCAGACACAGACTGAAGGCATTCTACAGCATGGCCCGGAAATGCTTACAATGTTAACATCCTAGCCTTAGGTCTAGAATAGAAGCAGAAGTCAGAAATGTTCCAAATACGGAAGAACGTGTGACCCTGGCTTGAATCCTCTGCTTATAAAAAGCTGCTGAGTCTACTGGAAAACTGAAGTGGGTTTGGCTGGAAGAAGGATGTGGGGGAATTCTTTGTACTATTCTTGTAACTTTTCCATAGGAAACTATTACCCCCCCCCCAAAAAAAAAAACAAATTTAGTATGATTGTCATGGAAATACAATCATATTTCCAGGGGAGCTTGTGGGAGCTGTTGGTGTGGCTGAAAGAATGTTGGGGTGCTACTTGATGGGAGATGGGGGCGGATAAGAAACAGGTGGCCCTGGACAAGCGAACATGTTTGTCAGCTAGGAGGAGGATTCATGATTTGAGTTTCCCTGATTGGAGCTATGAGGTTGTCCTTCCCAGCCACGCTTGCCTGAGCACCTTACCTGGAGACTCTCCGGGTGGCCTGTCTGCCAGCATGTCTACCAGATGCCCTGAAGACGTCGGAGAGCTGAAAGTAGGCTCATTTAGGAACTTAGCAGAGGAACCTACAGATCCAAAATGGCAGGATCCCCACGACACCGACGACAGGATTGACTCGGGGCAATGAACACTTGCAAGGGAAGATAAGAGGAGTCAAGGGCACATTGTATGACACACGGGGCCACGCTACAGCTTCCACGATGAGACTCCAGGGCACACTGTTTGACACACAGGCCACACTACAGTTTCCACGATGAGACTCCAGGGTGCACTGTATGACACACAGGGCCATGCTACAGCTTCCACGATGAGACTAGAGGGTGAACTGTATGGCACAGTGGGCCACAATACAGCTTCCAAGATGAGATTCTTCTTTTTTTTCTTTTTTTTTTTTTCCGGTTTTTGTTTATGTTTTTTTTCTTTGCTTTGTTTGGATTTTGTTTTTTCTTTCAAATTTTTGTTTTGTTTTGAGAGGGAGATTGCAAGGGCGGAGGGTGGATTCGGGGGTGGGTGCAGGGAGATGGGTGGGATCGGGATACAAGATGTGAAATTCACAAAGAATCAATAAAAGTTTGAAGAATTA